>NC_081421.1:27703602-27966928 GCF_949786415.1 Peromyscus eremicus | reverse complement strand
ATATTCTTGGTTTTCCTTAACCCTCCCCCCCCACCGCCAGGTTTGGTGGCACTTATCTTTAATCCAAGCACTTGAGAGACGGTGGATCTCTGAGTTTGAGATCATTCTGTTATACATAGTGAGTTCCAGAAAGAAAAAGGGAAAGAAAGAAAAAAAAGAATTTGAAGGGTCGGTGGCACAAGCCTATAATCCCAGCATTTAGGAGGCTGCGGCAGGAGATCAGCGGCTCAAAGGCACCGAAAATTAAAAATCTCCTCTTTTGTTGTTCTGTTTTCAGGCTGAGTTACTTGCTGCCCATCCTTTTCACACCTCAGTTTTGTTTTGCTTTTCCTCAACAGTTCTCTTCAGGGCAGGGAAGGGCTTCTAACCAACTCGGTGTCTACCTATCTCCTAGAGAGGACCCAGAAGACATGGAGGGTACGGAGATGGAAAGAAAAAAAACTCACCGTCCTTCTAAGAGCGCCGCTAGTGACGGAGGACAAATCAAAAGATTCATCCGCATAAATTGGCACGGTGGCTCCTCGCTGCAGGATCAAAACTGACAAACAGTGCCCGCCCCGGTGACTTCCGTTCAGAGGGTAAAGGTGCTGAACAGCAAGCCTAAAAACCTGAGCTCCGTCTCTGAAACCCACATGGTAGAAGGCAAGAACAGAGTCCTACTAAATAAGTAAACAAACAAACAAACGTGTTAAAAACGAACACACAAGGGAAAAAACCTGCATAAACCAGATGGTCATCAGAAGTCTGATATAATATGGCTAGCACAGAGATGTCATTTTGATGCTGAAGAGGGAGTGTTATTTCAACTAGACCTGTAAATTAGTTAATCTTACAAACAAAACCCCAATATTTTGTTGTCCTTTTATGTGGCTTTAAATATATTTATCCCAGTTGAATTTCACAGTGACCTTGAAAGTCCCACCTTATCAATGAGGAACCTTAGCTTCAAAACTTTAAAACAGTTTGCTTAAGTCAGATAGCTGATGCATAGTCTAACCTAAATGTCAGGGTCCAGATGATCTGCAGTTCCCTTCTCAAGCACAAATCTTGACCCAACTGTGGCTCAAGGACCACAGAAAACTACATGCACACACAAAGCCTAGGAAGAATGTCCTCCGGGCCAAACAAGGTCGGCAAAGTGCAGAAGGGTAAAAGACACCCTCTGCTCAAGCTCTGCTTGCCTTGCTGTGCTCTCTCCAGCAGCTACCTACACCATATATGAAGAGCAGCAGGAAACATACAAACTCTTCACTCTTTTGTTTTGTTTCGTTTTTCGAGACAGGGTTTCTCTGTGTAGCTTTGTGCCTTTCCTGGATCTCACTCTGTAGACCAGGCTGGCCTTGAACTCACAGAGATCCGCCTGCCTCTGCCTCCCTGAGTGCTGGGATTAAAGGCGTGTACCACCACTGCCCAGCAAATTGTTCATTCTTGAAGTGAAAACCTGGTGTTTTGTGTCCTTTCCAGCTCACTGTGGCACCCATGGCTGTGTTTGCCACAGCACCTAAATTCAGTTGGAAAGGCACTCTTCATCATATGTACCTTTGGCTGCCTCAGAACTCACTTAAGTGGACCAGACTGACCTTGAATTTGCTTCAATCCTCTGCCTCTGCTTCCCTTGAGATTACAAGGAGCTGGGTAAGCCACCGCACCCAGCTTCTAATGTGTTTAAATTCTAACCATCCTTTAAGCCTAGCCTAAGAGCCAAACCTCCCAGCGCCTTCCTTATTCATGGACTTGTATTGGACCCTGTGATCATTTTATGGTTAAGTACACTAAATCAACTCTTTACTAGAGTGGACATTTAGTGTTGAATGCTGCATTTCTTATTAGACTGATGGGGTTTGGTTGCTTTGTTTTTTGACAGTTTCTGTATGTTGTGGGGAGTGGAGGAAGCCCTGAATGAGTGAAGCTGAGTAAATGTATATTATTGACTGGGCACAGCTATGACAAAGACCACGTGTTAGCGTTTAGACATTACTTGGCCAATCCCTTGGGAATCTTGCCAGTAAGCAGGCAGTACCTTGGCCCACTCAGGGTCCTGACAATGTCATCCTATGTAGCCTCATTTGCATAGCTCATTTGTGCATGTGCCAGTAGTCAGAAGTTTTCCTGTGTCCAACACAGTCCTTCAGCCACTCAGACCCAAGTAAACACACAGAAGCTTATATTAATTATAAACTGGGTGGCCTATGGCCCAAACTTCTTTCTAGATAGCTCTTATAACTTAACCCATTTTTATTCAGCTATAAGTTGCCATGTGGCTGTGGCATTAACAGTCTGCTGGCATCTTGCTGCTCCTTGGGTGGTGGCTGGCATCTCCCCTTACCCTCTTTTCTCCTCTCACTATCTCTCTCGGATTTTCCTGCCTGGCTCCATCCTGTCCTGCCATAGGCCAATGAAGCTTTATTTATCAGCCAATCAGAGCAATACATATTCACAGCATACAGAAAGACATCCCACAGCATGCACCAAGCCCCCTTTAAGAGGTAGGCTCCACCTGCCCCCCCTCTCCTCTCTCCTCTCTCCTCTCTTCTCTCTCTCTCTCTCTCTCTCTCTCTCTCTCTCTCTCTCTCTCTTCCCATGGGGCTGCATCTGCACCCTCTTTCTGCCCCCTTTCATGTCTTTTCCTCTTCTCTCCTCAGCTCCCCTTTCTCCCTTATCCCCCAATAAAACTCTCCATGTGGGTGGGTGCTGTCTGCATGGCATGAGTCTCTCTCTCTCACACCCACTACGGGGCACCTTGGCTCCAACTTACCAAAGTCTCTCTCCTGACGCTTTACAAAACATATGTCTCAGACCCATGACAAATTGGCAAAACCATTTTCCTACATGAGCCTGGCTCATTCGTCTTCTGGTCCAAGTAGAAGTGTTTATAGAATCAAAATCCAACTTATATGTGAAAATTTTATTGTTGGGCCTAAACCAAATAACAAAAATAATTCTAAGGAGCTCAATACACAATAGCTAAGACCCAAAGTGGGATCAGATACCCCATTATGCTTAGCATTAAACCTTAGTAATTCACTAATGAAACTATTTGCCAGAGAACTGCTAGCTACAGCTTGAAACTCAAAGGACTTAGCAGTACTTTATACCCATCTAGAGGAGCCTGTTCTATAATCGATAAACTTTTGTACCTCACCATCCCTCTCTAATTCAGCCTATCTACCACCATCTTTAGCAAAACCTAAAAAAGAGCAACAGTAAGCAGAAGAATAGCCATAAAATGGTTAGTGTAACCTAGGTGATGGGAAATCAAGGGGTAGCCTATGAGATGGGAAGCAGTGGGCTACATTTTCTTAACAAGAACACCCACGTTACCCTTTATGAAACTTGAAGGACTAAGAAGGATTTAGTAGTAAATTAAGAAAAGTATAGAGAGCTTAATTGAATAGAGCAATGAAGTACGCACACACCGCCTGTCACCCTTCTCAAATTAGATACATGATATCTGATATATAACCACCCATCTACACAGAAGCAGTCAGCCTCACATCTGAATCATCGTTGTTGGCAAATTTGGTGAGACAATTGGGGTTTCTTAAAGGAAGAAATTAGTTAAAAAATATTTTTTCCACATTAAAAAATGGGAAACAGTTTCACAATGGAAGGAATTCAGTCTCTGTTTGATAATACAATTGATGGTCTGAAAATTGAACAATTAAATGAGAGGATAATTAATGTTGATGGTATAGATGTAATGTAAATTATAAATATTATTTGCCTGATCATTTAAAAAGTTGGTTAATATGAGTGCCAAGATAAAAATTTTAGAAAAACTTGTTAAACAGATCACAGAGAAATTCAGACGCAGACAGAGGAATTTAAAGGTGAACCAATCTCAACATTACATTATACACATTTACAGAGAAACAGCCTAAGGCTTTCAAACAGCCAACCTTAATCTATCTGGTAACATTACAGGAACTGTCAAATGCTCAAGGCTGTGTAAGAGCTGACTGGACTCCTGTGCAAATGTTAGATTTGAGGAGATTCAAAGAAGCTATAGTGTCATATGGTATACATTCCCCATTTGTTGAGCAGATGTTAAACTTGTGGTCAACTTTTAATAGAATTATCCCTCAAGATTGGAGAGATTTGGTTACAACTGTCATAGAAGCTGGTCCCCAATTACAATGGAGGACCTGGTGGAAGGATGAGGCTAAGACCATTGAACAATAAAGTAGGGCTAGAGGTATGGAAATCTCCCAAGACCAACTTCTTGGAGAGGGAGATTATGCTAATGTAGAAAGGCAATCTCTACATGATGACTACACCCTGGCTTTATGCGAATGGTGGCCTTGAATGCTTGGGACAGAATTGAAGAAGTAGGAAAGAAAGTTGAGTCATTTACAGAAGTTATACAGGACCCACAAGAAACCTTCACTGATTTCTTACAAAGGCTGTCTTTAGCAGTAAATAGAATGATACCAAATTCAGAAGCTAGATAGATAATAATTGAATCTATGGCTTTTGAAAATGCTAATACACAATACAAAAGGGTAATTAGGCCATTAAAGGCAAGATCAGCACCCTTGGAGGAATGGATCTGAGATACAGTGAATATTGACCATGATGATGCATGGATAGGACAGGTGATTTCCAGAGGTTTGAAGGAAAATAATGTCAGATGTTTCAATTGTGGTAAACAAGGTCACCTAAAAAGGGACTGGAAACGGCATTCCTACAATGTTTTTTCAAGGAATGATGACAACAGAATGCCCCTCCTTTCTGGATTATGCAGAAGGTGTGGCTAAGGCAAACACTGGACTAAGGAATGTAGATCAACAAGGAACAAGGTAATCCTTTGCCTTTGCCATCAGAAAACTCCCCCAAGGGGCCTCTCACAGGCTTCCATGACAAATTCTGTTCAGTCCTTTCCTGTCATCATGGAAGAAACTTCTTCTCATAGCAATTAAAGAACCTAATGTCTATTGTAAAAAAAAAAAAAAACAGCCGGGCGGTGGTGGCGTACGCCTTTAATCCCAGCACTCGGGAGGCAGAGCCAGGTGGATCTCTGTGAGTTCGAGGCCAGCCTGGACTACCAAGTGAGTTCCAGGAAAGGCGCAAAGCTACACAGAGAAACCCTGTCTCGAAAAACAAAAAACAAACAAACAACAAAAAAAAAAAAACATACTGCTCTGGATGATAGAACAGCTATAAAAGAAAGAACAAAAGTTCAGGGAAAACCATAAATCAAAATTTATAAATATTAGATTTGGAAACTCCCCAAAGTTAGAGTTGGGGAAGGGTTTTGTTTTTGTCTTTCAGGAAAATAAAAACAACCATCTTGAAGAATTTAAAGACCTTTGAACAAATAAGCAAAGAAGAAGAGAGAACTACCTGGAAAAAATTACCAAGGAAAGGAATAGTCTGACCCAATGTGATTTTTAAAGTCTCCAAAAAGATGATGGGATCTCACAATGATGATTCCATCAGGATGATGACACCACTAAGCTGACTAACACCACCCAAAGATCGGCTTTGGACTACAAACTGCTCAGGACAATTTCGAGATAGCTAGCTTAGATGATCCAGCCTCACAGATTACTCAAGCAAGGACTTGAGACAAGCCCTGTACTTTCAAATTATGCAGAGACTAGACAACAAATGATACAGTTACCTCTCCCAGGACTTGACAATTAACCCAAAATTTTTCTTTTCAGGATCCCCTAAAGATGCCTTTGCCCCTAGACAGGAGGAAGTAATTTTAAGAACACGATATCCACATTCCCAACAGGTGGAGTGGGTATTTTTGGTCTTTCAATAGGCTATGGATAATTGTTATTGTTTAGGATGGTTGTTGACAAGTTGTTAATTGTTAATGTTCAGGAAAAAAGCTAAACAAGGGAAATTAGATTCAGGGTTCTTATTTAAAAAAAAAAAAGAAAACAAAAAAGAGGGTATAGATATGATAAGACAAAAGGTAGATTATTGAATCTACTCTCAAAAAAGATATAAACATGATGAATAAAGGGTACATTATTGAATCTACTCTGAAAAGAAAAAAAAGAGGATATGGATATGATAAGATAAAAAGGTAGAGTATTGAATCTACTTTTAGAAAGTAACTACTGGTTTTAAATATTTTACATTGGATTGGATTTTGTATATTGTATACAAATTTTGTATATTGGTACAAATTTGAGATTAATTTTGTTAGAAAATATTGTATATATATTTCTAATCTTGTTCAAGGTATTGTACCTATACAGCTCATTTAACAACATAATGCAAATTGCTAGTCCTTAAAAGTTGTTATTACCAACTAAATTGGATATAAAGAAATACAAGTTAATATTTAGTCACCTATTACAATTGAACTTGTAGTCATATTAGGTATGTTTTCAAGGACAAACAGAAATATATTTTAGATAAACAGGTCATCTTCAAACACTTCAGAGATCTACAGAATATGGCATTTAAAATGTTTTAATAACAGATTCTTTTTTTATGACAATGAGACATGTCTGCTCCTGGCAGCACCAATATACTTCAGAGAAGATGAAGGGCATTGAAGAAACTCCATATGGAGTTTACTTTCATTGTGGCAAAAGTTAGCCACTGGGCAAGAAACTGCCCTTGCCTTGACTGCTGACAGTATGTTGTCCAAAATGGACAAACAGAACACAAAAGACAGTGACTGCCGAACCTTGCCAAGGTAAGGTAGGAAGTTCCTTTAGAAAATCCTGCTTCATAGATGAGTCTGTCAGATATGCTGGGTCTGTAACCCAAAGATGGATGCCCCAATGTTGCAGAGAAATCTTGGGTGACTGTCCAGGCAGCCAGCTGTTTCTGTCATTTCTCACATTTTTTGGAAGTCGCTTGTTTGCATTTCCTGTTTTACTTAGGTAATATTATTTCCTTCTTGGGTCTTTGAGAGAGTTGAAGATCAGATAGTTATAGTTTTCCTTGTTAACAAATTCAGAAAAGAAACTCACTAAGGAGGTATAAAGTGTATAAGTTTGAAAGATATCGAAAGATCTGGGCATAACACATAGATCTAGAAATGAGCTCAAATTGTGTTGTATTTTAAAAATGGTGTGCTGCAGGCATGGCAAGTGGCAGCCACAGACAGAGATGCACCATGCAGACCGTACTCACGTGGAGAGTTTGATTGAGGGGAAGGGAGAGACAGGAGCTGAGGAGAAAAGGGACAGGAGAGGGGCAGAGGGGAGGTGCAGATGCCACCTCATGGGAATAGAGAGAACTGGGCAGGGCTCCACCCTTTTATGAGGGGATGTCACACAATGTGCAGAGAGACCGTGTAGCAATGAGTGTATGATGTCAGGACTGTGAGCGGGCCCAGGTATTGCCTGCGTGTTGGCCAGGTCCCCAAGGGGTGGGTCTGAATGCTAACAAGTTGGACTATAGGATGATTTTTGGTAGTTAGACAAAAGCCAGCATTCTACAGGAACCTGTGAAAATGGTTTTCTGTCTCCAGGAGTCCCTCTCCCCAGATGCTCATCTTCCTTATGGTGTAAAGTGAGGACATAACCTCTCAAAGATATGAGAAGGTTTTGCTGCAGATATGAGGAACAGAACAGCCAGAGGCATCTGGAAGAGTCCAGAGTAGGGAGAGAAGCGGTACACTGCACATGGCCGGTGGAGTGGACTGGGCCATGAGTAGAGGAGTGGGAGAAGAGCAAGAGTCAAGAGTGAGGGGACCAAGAGTGGAAGAACAAGGGAGCACATGGCTGAAATTGCAGCAGCGTTGTACAGGAATGAGAAGCTGGGGGAAGGAAAGGCCATGACTGGCAAAGTTTAGGGTAGGGGGCAGGTGAGAAGAGCTGAGAGGAGCCACAGGTGCTGAGTGAGCCTAGAGGCCAGCACGCACTTTGGTATGCTGATAGGCACCAGGGTTAGCCATTTGTCTACCCCTGCTCTCTCTCTCTTACCTCTCTTGCAGACAGCCCTGGCCATACCCAGTCGGCTTCTCTTTCTGCTTTGGACTTTTCCAGAAGCCTCTGGGTATTTTCTCTTTCTTATTCACATAAAAACCTTCTCCCTAATGGAGTGGCCATTTTGGCAGTTTTTTCCCTGCGTTCCATCTCGTACAACACTGACCATTATTATTACTGAATGAAAAAATAAGAAAAGAAAGGATGGACATGATTGCTCCCAGTATGGTGGAGAAGAAAGTTTATTGTAGATAAAAGGGAGACATAGCCAGAGGCAGAGACATCTGGGAGAGTCCAGAGTGGTCATGACCCTGAGCCATGTGAGGGCGAGGGCAGAGTGTATAACGGGTGTAGCAGCCAGGAGGCCCAAAGAGAGCAGGGGTAACCAAAATGGTTGGATTATATAGGGACGGGCAGCTGAGAAAAAGAGAATGAGAAATTTCGGGGAGGGGTGGGGTATGCGAGCCAGGAGGGCCCTGTAAAAGGTAGGGATTGAGGGATGCAGAGAGAACCTGGCCGCCCGAGTCCACTTTGATACATTAAATAGGCACCTCAGCTGTTTGCTCTGGGTTTGAAACCTAACAATTGCATTGTTTCCTTCCCTGTTATGTTGAGAGCCAGGCCCAAAGTTGAAAAACTAATTCCAGCTACCTGGGAGACTGAAGCACAAGGATTACAAATTGAAGTCCAAATTGGGCAATTTAGCAGGAGATCCTATCTCAAAATACAAAGCTAAAAGAGGGCTGGGGAGACAGGTCAGTGGTAGAGTGCTTAGCGTGTGTGAGACTCTAGGTTTGATTGCCAGAACAACCAAAAACATTTTTAAAAAGTAAGTATAACAGAAATGGTTTTTGTTCTCCCAGAATCAGAATATCCAGTCTTTTGTTGTGTATACTCAAAACAGGTTTTACTCATTGTTTTGTCTGCATTTCAGAAGCATCTTTGGTGTACTATATTGGGTCCAACTTCTTCAAACTCTGCAGCAGTGATCCACATGTCTTGGAAGGCAGACAAGGATGCAAGAATAGAGCCCCCCATCCACACGGATATTTTCCTTTCTGGGGGAGCTATGACCTGCACAGCGGTATTGGCAGGTGCCACCTTGGCCACATCCCTAATGAGTCGCTTATCCAAACCAGGAAAAGAGGTCGATCCTCCAGCAAGGATAATATTGGAGAAGAAGGAATTCCTGAGATCTGTATCACATCTCATTATGCTGCTGAAGCACATCTTATCTATGCCAGGAGCATCAACATTCACAAGCCATGGAGAGAAGAGAGCCTCTGGGCAACGAAAGACCTGGTTATGGAGTCTGAGTGTCTTCCCATCAGGAAGTGTGTACACTTTTTCTAGGCCAGGTTCCTTGGCCATTTCCTCCTCATAATTCATTGCCACATAACAAATACTCTCCTTAATGTCTGTAATGATCTTCCTGTCCCCAGTTCTGAGCAGCATGATACCATCGTCCTTCAGCAACATCATGAGGTAGTTGGTGAGGTCAAGCCCTGCCACATTTAGCTGTTTTACCCCATGAGTTAGACAGTAACCCTCAAAGACAGGCACACACTGAGTAATCCCAGCCCCTGAATTCAGCACCAGGCCAGTGGTGAAGCCAGCAGCAAAGAGGGCCAACACAGCCTGGACAGACAGATAGAAGGCAGGAACTCCCAGGTTTTCAAAGAATACTTCAGAGATGCGCTGCCGGTTTGCCAGTGGGTTCAGTGCCGGCTCTGTGACTAAGACTGGGCCATCACTGGGCTTCATGCTCAGGCTGTAGTCATAAATATGCTTCCACATGGTCTCCATGTCCCCCCAGGAAGAAACGAGGCCCCGGTCCACGGGATAGCTGGGGGGGAGAGCAATGAAACATGTAAGTCTTGTGCTTCTGTGGTTGTTGTTAGGTTGTTAGTGGTGATTTTTAGATTTGGCTTTTAAACACACACACACACACAATTATTTGATAGTTCTTGCTTTGAGACAGGGTTTTACTGTGTAGCCCTGGCTAAGCCTAGAACTCAATGTGCAGACCAAGCTGGTCTGGAATTCAGCCCCCTGCCTCTGCCTCTGCTGGGATTAAAGGCTCCTAAGTCTTTAATACTTACCCTCTCTGCTTTTTCAGCTAAATAAGTATCAGTATTGCTTTCTGGTCAGCAACAGAAGGTAAGTACCAGTAAACGGTCCAGCTACTTCAGTCACTTTGCTTGGCCAGTTTTCTCCTCTTTGGAGAATGTGACTTCAAAAAGTTGGGAAATTCCTACCTTCTGGTAGAGTTGTAAATAGTTCAAGAGACCACGCCAAATGACAAAAGCTATAAATTAAGCCACATTCTTAGGCGGACATGCATAGCACGAACGATCACTATATACATTTGAATACATCTGTGTACAGAACACAGAGGTTTTCGCGAGAGGGGTGGGGCTGGCTGAGGCCTTCGGGTTCCTCTCCCTGGTCCTTCCACGGTGGCTTTAGCCCTGGACTCTTCGCCCTCTTCCACACCCACCCAGGCCGCAGCATCCCGCGGTACCTGATGGACAAGAAGCTCCTGCGCTCCTGCGCTTGGTCACCCACACACAGCTCCTGTTCGCAGTCCACGGCAGTGTTGTGGCCCTTGGTCCGGCCTAGAATGTTCGGGTAAACGAACTGGGGCTCCCGGGTCCCAGCCAGGCCGGCCTTGATCATTTCCGAGCCGTTGTCGATCACCACTGGTAGCTGGTATCCGCTCATGCCGCCGGTGCCGCCGCCGCCTCTGTGGCCTCGGGGCCGCTGCTCCGGGGCTGTGCCGGGACAGGTGCCTGGAACGCCGCGTCACAGAGGACCCAAGCACCCGCTGGCCCGTGCGACCGCTTCTGGCTCTGCCCCTGGGAACTCGCAACATTCAGACCAGAAAGCTGGCTTCCCTCGCAAAACATACAAAACTAACAATTTGCAAGGGACTTTCTCGAAAACTATGAAAAGCTATTTTTTTTTTTTTTAAATGACTGTCCCAAAGCTCTTGAACTCTAGTTAACAGGAGTGGTTCAGGGCCAGGGGGAAACTGGGCATGCCACTGAAATGGGAGAAGGGCCTGAGAATACTGCGGGAAGGCACGGTCCTGCTTCTGAAACGCTCAGCTTCGGGGGGTGGGGGGGGAGTGTGAAACGAGTTTATGTCCTGTATGTAGAGTAGACAATGCCACGTCTTTCCTGCAGTTTCTAAAAATGTAAGTAATTTAAAGGGCAGAACCTTTTTGGTTGGTTTGTAAGACATTTAGCACAGGCTGGCCTCGAACTCACCAGAATTCGCCTCTTCTGCTTCTGAGTTCTGGGGAGTTCGGCTCCCCCTCCTCCCTGCCCTTTCTCCTTCCTCCTCCTCTCTCTCCCTCCCCATTCCTCCTTCCTTTTCTTTCCTCCTCCTCCTCTTTTTCTTCATCTTTTTTGATTATCTCTCTAGGTCCTCCGAAGCTAATTTTCATTTCCTAGGGCTGATTTTTAAGAATAAGGACACGTCTGCCACTTGGTAAGAAAAGAAATTCCTTAGATCATTATGAAGTTCAGTTCAGAAAGTACATTGCGCGGCAAAACGAGCGTCTTTGGTGTCTGATCTCGCGCATCCCTGGTTTAGGGGCTTTAAAACTGGTACAGATCAGAACCTTTGGTAGGTATTCGGAAGCAGGATGGGGAAAAAAAGGAATATACACGTCCTCCGACGAAAAGCCGGCCGAGGCGTAGTTCTGCGCCATTTCCCGGGCTCCGCGACCCTGGCAACCGCGCCACAGCTTCCCCAGCAGGAAAGCACAACCCGCGGGAACTGAGGGGAAAATGGACCGGAGGGCCTGGTCTCCAGCGGGGCACCGGCCGGGCTTTGCGAGAAGTTTGCAAACAAGTTCAGACTTTGGAAACAGTTTCAGCGCTATTCAGTTAACTATATGGTCCCCCACCCCAGCCCCCAGCTGAAAATTACATGAAGCTTGAAACGTTTGTGAAGCGTGTATGAGAACATCACCTATCAAGGACCTTTCAGCACTCACTTCCAGCCAAGTTTCCGTAGTGTAGTGGTTATCACGTTCGCCTAACACGCGAAAGGTCCCCGGTTCGAAACCGGGCGGAAACAGCCTTGTTCTTTTAACCAATACTGTCTGGATTCACTTTTCAAAAGCTTGGCTCTCAAAACCTTGAGGACAAATCCCGTGAGTGGCGACTTGCCCACCCGAAGAAACACGTTAAAAGAACTGTTTCCACTCAATTATGCTAATGTTGGAAACAAACATCGCTATAGCGAGGAGAGAACACCAAACAAAAACAGTGGATAAGGTAGCGATTGATCCTAGAAGGATCAAACGAAACCGTTAGCGCTATCACCTCTGGAGCGTATTTATATAGCCCTTAGTTCTCCCTCCGGAGTTTTCCATTTTCCCTTCCATGCCAGGCTATGTTGTATTCTTAATCTGTGTGTCAAGTTCACTATATATCGAAAAGGGCTCGACAAAAGGGTAAAATTAAAAGTAAATTTATACTCAGAAATATAAAAGAAGTAGCCTCAACGTTATTCTTATAAGCACGACTGTGGTTTTATTCACCAATTCTTACAGAGACGTTATAATGCAAAAAGATTCCGGTAGGGGAAAAGTCTCAGATTTTTTGAGACTGTCTTTTCAAATAAAGTCCCGGGCAAATTCCTTAAGGTCCAGAAACACAACTTTTGACAGCAACAAACATTTAAGTTGTGGTTTTTAAGATTTATGACGTCCGCAGGCTCTAGGGAGGAATCTACCCGAACACATCAAAACTTTCTGGCACTTTCGTATAGTGCAGCGATAACTCTGCGCTTCTTCCTTTATGGCACGAAACCTGAATTGGATGTAAATAACTGTGCTAAAATTGTTCTGGTTCAGGCGCAGGAAAACCTTTTTCCGGTAGAAAGCCCACCTTCCTCTCTCGCTGCGCATGCCCAGTGTGCCCTGCTGCTTTGCTTTGCTTTCCTGCATCTCTGCCTTCCGTCACCAGGTAAGGGCATCCTGGAAGACGAGATTCAGTGGCCGGGCTCAAACAGAACTCTGGGGGTCCCAAGAGCTTTCGGGTATGCAAAAGAGGAAGGAGTGATTGGTCTCGACTCAAGCACATCCCTCCCACCCGCCACGGTCAAGAGCCAGGGTGCACAGCGCCGTAGTCTCCACTGGAGGGGCGCTAATGAAGAGAGGATGACAGGAGAGGAAAAGAACTACAATTCCCAGCATGCAGTGCGCAGCGCGGCTCCCGGAGAGGCCGGCTGTGCACCGGAGCGGGGTCTCAGCCCAGAATCCGGGCCCACGCCTGCGGGCTGACAAGGTGAGCATCTGGCGTAGGGTGTGAGTGAGCCCTGAGGTGTGTTCCGGCGCCCCGGGCATGCCGGGAAGTTAGGCCTCCGGGAGCCAGCTCGCCCGCCCTGGCGGACCTGTGCAGCCCCATGGCCGGTGTCCACACGGGACCACACATCCGGACGTGACGCTACAGCGGAGGAGGAAGGGAGAGGCGGAGCGTCGCGGTGACGTGCTCCCAAGATGGCGGAGAGAGAGTGAGGAAACTGTTTCCCTTGGGCGGCTACCGGTGAGTGCCGCCCTCTGCCTGGCCTGCGGTCCTCGCGCGCCTGGGTCCCGGGGTCCGACGTGGCCTGGCGCCTTGGAGATCGAGCGCGCTTCGGGCTGGAGGAGGGTGTCCCGGGAGAGGCAGCGTCGGCGGTGGCTGGCGCTGCAGCCCGTGGGAACTGGCGGCAGTGCGAGCTGGGAGGAGGGCAGGGCAGCGGAGGCCGGGCGGGCTGGCTGCGCTGTCACTCCGCCGCTGCCCGGCTCGCAGCGGCCAGGCGAGGGGTGTGTCCTCCTCTGGGGAGCGACGGAAGCTGACAGCCCGCGTCTGGGGGGCGTTTCCGCCCCCCTTGCACCTGCCCAGCGCTGGGAGGGAGCCGCACCGGCCAAGCCTACAGGTTTCAGTGATCAGAGAGCCATTGAAACAACTCGTGTCCTGTTCTTCTCCCCGCTGCCTCCGGGAGCCAGTTCTTAGTTTGTTCAAGCACCTCCAGATAAATATTCCTCCTGAGCTTGAAAGTTTGAGGGGTCAACCATAAAAGCTTAGGATTTTAAGACCCTTCTTACAACTCATGAAACTGGTTTCCTTCATTTATTGCATTAGTGTCCTAGTGCAGTAACACAAAGAAAGGCACTTAATCACCATGTGTGTTTGATGAGGCTTTGGGGAAGCGGGGCGGGAAGTGAGAACCCCATTCTTCCTGTTTAGTCTTGTCCCTTCTCCACTCTCCCGTCTCTGCTTGGGTGGATATCCGATGAGAGCTGATGATTATTGATAAACTGTTTCTTTTTGTCTTTTAGATCAAGGGTAAAATTCCATTCTGATATCAAAATGCAGTATTCACACCACTGTGAGCACCTTTTAGAGAGACTGAACAAACAGCGGGAAGCGGGATTTCTTTGCGACTGTACCGTAGTGATTGGCGAGTTCGAGTTTAAGGCGCATAGGAATGTGCTTGCCTCCTTTAGTGAGTATTTCGGTGCGATCTACAGAAGCACTTCTGAGAACAATGTTTTTCTTGATCAGAGTCAGGTGAAGGCTGACGGATTTCAGAAACTGTTGGAGTTTATATATACGGGAACTTTAAATCTCGACAGGTAAAGTACACGTTTTTACTCAGTTATAAAAGCTAGTCAGTCTTCAGAGCTAAAATAGATTCATATTTTTCCCATTCACTCTCTACACTCATTCTTAGTGTTGACATGCACTATTATATGCATACACATGTGTTTGTGTGTGTGTGTATATACATATATCTGTACATATACATACTATACACAACACACATCACACACACACACACACACACACACACACACACGTAGCTTCAGTAGCTTTGTTTAGGATGAAAAGATGTTTGATAACCACAAAAAAACTCTTAAAATCAAGAATTCTGTCTGACGTACTCATTCACTTGGGGAAAAGAAGCTCTCTATTTGAATTTTGCAAATGTGAAGTTTTAAACAGTGACTTCTAAGTGAATTTGAATTTCCCGTTGCTTTTGGTCTTGGTGTTCCTTGGGCCTTCTCCCTCACTCTGGCCCTTGCTCCTTATGAGGTTTCGGAGTAGTGTTGAAAGAACTACCTCTGGCTCATGTCCTCGTGTCTTCCGCTGCTAACTCATGGAACAATGTGCACGACTTCCTGATCATGGTTCTAGCAGGTAACTTTGTGGGAATATGAGTAACAGTAACTCTGTTACTGTTGTTAACCTACCCAAAGCTCCAGTCAAGCCAGAGGTTTACTGTGCTTCTCTTCAGACTCTAACTCCTGGCCCCGGTGACGCCTCCAGTGGTCAGGTGCTTGCCATGCAAGTGTGAGAACCTGATTTTGGATCCCTAGCACCAGTATAAAAGCATTTGTGTAATCCCGATGCTGCTGGGGTGGAGCTCACTAGCCAGCCAGCCTGCCCAGCCGACTCTGTGAGCTTCAGATTCAGTGAGAGCACCTGTCTCACATAATAAGGTGAAGAGTAGTCACCAAGGAAGATACCGAGTCACCTGTGGCCTCCACACACAAATACACGTGCATCTGCATGTCCTTGTGCACATGAATGCACACATACTGCTACCTCCAAAGATGCTTGCTGCTGCCCCTTCAATAGCAAGTAGGTTTTCAGAGTCTCAGAGTAGAGATATATTGTTTCCTCTATATGAAAATTAGACTAATAGTGATACATTCCTAGTTGTAGGAGAAGAGGTAGAGAGGGCAAAAACAAAATCTGGTCATATTATACTTGCCTTCTTTCCTTCATTTAGACTGTTGACTGATAGAACAGATTTACAGGTCAGTCATGGTGGTGTAGGCCTTTGATCCCAGAACCTGGCATGTAGAGGCAGGTGTATCTCTATGAGTTCCAGGCCAGCCAGAACTACTGAAAGAAAAAATTATAGACATTGGAATTGTATCTCTCTGGCTGGCTGATCATGTATCTCCATTAATAATGCCTCTCTGGGCCTTAATCTCCTCATAAAAGTGAGTAGTAGTAACTATTGGTGTTATTTTAAAGATTAAGGGAAGACTTACTTGAAGCCCCCACCTTGCAACAAACATTAGTTTACTTTATATTTTATCTCTTTCCTCTCTGCCCTGTTTAAGTCTACATTTCTTAAATGAAAATTAGAAGGGGGAAAAAATCATGAGCTTCTGCTACCTACTGGTAAGCACTGTTTTCGTACATAATCTTTTCCAGACCATCTTTATGGATGTATGCATATACACAATTCAGATCCTTTCCTTGTGTCTTGTAGCTTATTGTGAAATATACTTCTTATACATGCTAGAATCAAGATGCCTCTTGATTGTAATAAGGATAGATAAATTAATCTCCCACAATTATTTAAATGTGGTAAATAATTGATTAATTGGATGCTTTGATTGACTGAGTGCTTGTAGTTAAAGAACGTAGAATATTTAATAGTAACTTCAGAGTAGTGGATTTTGGTAGACTCTTTGGTTTTTACCTTTTAGGATTTTACCTTAGATTTTTACCTTTTTAGTTTCAGTTTTCTTTTTCTTTTCTATTTTTTTGGAGACAAGATCTCTTTCTGTAGCTTAGACTGACCAGAAACAAACTCTGTAACTGAGGATGGCCTCAAATACAGTCCCCAGACTGTTAGGATTAGAGACACAAGCCTCAGTCTCAGTACTGGGATTAAAGACACACGTCACCATCACCCAGCTGGTTTCTCTTTCTTAATTCACTATTTGTGAAAAAAATCTTAAATTGACTTAAACATCCTGGAAGCACATTCCTTTGTGCCTTCATGCAAAGAGCCACCCCTACCCCCACCCCACCCCCCACCCCCTACCCTCCGCCTGTGTGTGTGTGTGTGTGTGTGTGTGTGTGTGTGTGTGTGCGCCTGCGCCTGCCTGTGCCTGCTGTGTCTTTCCCAGTGAGTAGTTACATACTGGTGTGAACCTAGCCTGAAGTCTAAACGATTTATGCTGAAATAGGAAGGACAGTATTTAGCAATTAACTTAGCAGGGCTGGACTCTACCAGGTCCAAGCCCTTCCCCCTTCTGTCTCTCTTGCTAAACCATTAGATTACATTCCTCAAGCTAGTCGCCAAGGTCCAGTCCCTTATTTGGTCACTTCCTTATGCCCAACTCATTCCCGAGGCTGATCACCAAGGTCCAGCTATCAAAGTTCATTATTTGTCTACACTGGCTAACCTGTCCAATCAGGACTTACCAAGTCACCATAACACTGACTTCCCTTTGTTCCTTAAAAACTCACTCTGCAGAGACGCCTGCTGATGTCTTTACCCCATCTAAAGGCAGCCCCCCACCCCCACCCCGCCCTGCCCCAATCTCAGGAGTAATAAAATCTCCTTTGTGCTGAGAATTTGGTGTCTGGGTATGTTCTGTGCCAACTCCAAGGCCGCCCACTTCATTGATAACATAACTGGGATTGGCTTATAGGACCACCCACCACCACTCAGTTCTTGCACTTTCTGGACTATCTGGCACCTGCCGCCTTCAGACAACAGTGGCTAGTTGGTGAGTTTCCCTTTACTAGCCATCTTGAACACTCCCCAAAACATCAGGTGATGACTGTTGATCGTCCTACGTCCCTGCTCTGTCTTGTGGGGTGGCACGCTCCCTGAGATGACTGGCAGGCACGTTCCATTCAGTTCAGCTTGGTTGGAGGTTTTCCGTTTTTCTTATCAAGGCTTTTCTGCCGAAATCTGATGTCTGTTCCTAACAGTCCAAAAATCCCATCAACAGGTCCCCGGCTTTCTCCTCAGACCATTCTGTCTCCCTCTTGGTGGCAGACCTTGAGTGACAATCCCTCCTTCCCAGAGACCTCCCTATTAGCCATCAAGACCCTCACTCACTGGCCACCGTTAGTGATGGGATGGGCTCAAGCAGCTCCAGCTCCAACCCGACATTACTGGTGCATCCTAGTAGTCAAGAATGGCCTTATACCCTAGACACTCAGACAGAAAGGACCTTTACAACTTTTGTGGCTGTGGAAAGATGGGAGGAGATCCCCTTCTCCCTTCCAACCTTCCCTCACTGGATTCTGTATGTCTGCCCTTGTTCCAAGCCTTCGTCCCCTTACACTTTCTGTTCCCATCTCATGTCCTGTTGGCCATCAAAATTAATTTTCTGTTATGTTGCTTCTTTCCTCTCTCCCTCCCTCCTTCTCTCCCTTCCTTCCCTCCTTCCTTCCAGAGAGAAAGAAAGACATTCATTTTGGGGAGCTATTAAGAGACGAACTAATCCTTTGGTCCCACCAATGAACACCCTCCCTGCTTCCATCCTCTCCCCCATCATAGCTACCTTCCTTCTAGTCCTTTCACCTCCCCTCTGCCTCTCATCTTGCCCAGGCTTCTCCTCTTGGTTGGCAGCTCCCCACCCCCAACTCAGGTTCATGTTCACTCTGGACTCTGCAGATGTCCCTGCCTCTGACTATGTCTCCCTTTTATCTACAGTAAACCTTCTCCTTCACCATACCTAGGAGCAGTCAAGTCCACCTGTCCATCCTCCCTCCCTCCCTCCCTCCCTCCCTCCATCCATTCGTTCATTCATTCATTTATTGTCATTCAGCTGCTCTTGCAGAGGATTCCAGTTAAGTTCACAGCACTCAGGGTGGCTCTAGAGGAATCTGAGTTTCTGTGGACATCTGCACTCATATACACTTTTCCCAACACATACACGTGCACATAATTAACAAATGTATCTCATTAAAAAATATTATTTCATGTATATGGGTGTTTAGCCTGTGTGTATGTCTGTGCATCACTTGCATGCCTGGTGCCCATGGAAGCCAGAAGAGGGCGTTGGGTCCCCTGGAACTGGAGTGAGCCACTATGTGGGTGCTAGGAATGGAACCCAGGCCCTCTGGAAAACACCCAGTGCTCTTAATTGCTGAGCCATCTCTCCAGCCCCCCAAAATGAATGTCATTCTTTCTCTCTGAAAGGAAGAAAGAAAGGGAGGGAGGGAGGCAGGGAGGGAGGGAGGGAGGGAGGGAAAGAAAGAAAGAAAGAAAGAAAGAAAGAAAGAAAGAAAGAAAGAAAGCAACATAATAGAAAATAAGTGATCTTAAGAGCTAGATTGCTTTGGTTATTTCTTGGTTCTAACAAGTTATTTAAATTCTTTGGCTCTTTTGGGGGAGAGAGAGTGAGAGAGAAATGTATACATGTGTTTGTATTGATTAGGATTGAACCCAGTGCTTCATGTATGCTAGACAAGCATTCTCCCACGGAACTTCCCCAGCCACAGCCCTTGAGAATTCTTATACTTAATTAAATAATCTGCAGTGACTATTTAAAGGGTAAAAATGAATTTGGAAGCACTGTAGCTTGATGCATGTGAAGAAAACCACATTTAACAAAGACTCGCTTCACTAATGTTTTTCATGTATTTATACATGTGTGGATGCCCTTGGAGGCCAGGAAAGAGCACTGGGTCCCGTGGAACCTGAGCCACCTGATGGAGGTGCTGAGAACTAACCTGTGCTCCTCCTTTTTAAGAGCAGCGAGAGCACTTAACCTCCTCAGCCCCAAGAAGATCAGTTTTTCAAGTAAAACTATGATTGCTTTTCTTCATCTGGTGTCTTCATTGAGATTATAGGCTGAGGAATAGTTTGTGGAAATTATTGTTTTGGCATTATACAGTTAGTATGTGACTTAATGCTAGTTTTGTTATTTTTAGAGTTTATTTCACCCTGTTATCTGTTTGATGGTTCATTTGATGGAACACAAAGCACAAATATACTTTGAGACCAATAGCTTTATTTTAGTTAAATGTATTAAGTGGTAGAGCAGATTTTATTTTTATTCTACGAAAATATATATAATGAAATGTTTATCGTCAGTGGTGATGCTGTAACATACATTGTAAAGTACAGTTTGTATTAGAGAATACATTTTCTAATATATATAGAGAATTAACTCAATTGTAAAGATTCATGATCTATTCTAAATCTATTCACAATGAGCCTATAAGAAAATATCTTGAATAATATTTTCTTATCTAGGGATGAGACTCAGACACACTATATACCAGAAGTTGATATGTAATAAGTTTAAAAATTTGAATGGATTTTCCCAGAGAATAAAATTTTTTCGGCTGGTGAATAGGTTTCCAAATTCCATACAGCTCTTTAGCCTACAGTGAGTTGAAAATGATTGTCATAAAAGACATTTTAGACAGCCAGAAGAATAGTAAATGAGGTAAAAGTACAACTCAGTGGCACTGGAGACAAAGGTGTGACTAGATGGTGGTCAGAAGTTGGTAGAGAGCAGTACACATGCAAGATAGTCTTGGAGATCCCAAACAGTCAATATTCTGGTTATTTTTATTTTGCTTCAAAGTTTATTCCCTCTTAAAAAAGCAGTAACAATATTGTCATTATTATATGTTATCAACTGTAATTGGAACCTATTTCTGACTTACAGGGAAGAAAACAGAAGAGAGCTATGTTAGTGAACCAAGTAACACTTGGCAAAATGGCCAGCCGGAAGTTTACTTGAGAGTGTGTGTATCTATATGCTTGTATTAGCTCAAGATGTCACACTTCAGTCTTATTAGCAGTTTATTAATACCAACTAAACTCTTGTTTTTACAACTTAGGAATTTTAAGCCAGTGATGCTGCCTCACCCTGGTGAATTCATAGAATGCTGGATCCAGTGCTAAATATACCAATCACCTCTTTTCTATACTGTAAATGTCTAATAATACTCCTCTTGGTACCACTCTTGGTGGATAGTAAATATGACTGGAATGTTGAAGAGTGTGACTTGTCTTTCTATACAAAGCTAACATGATAAGCTTTTCTGACAGTAAGCTGAGCTAGAGAGAGGTTAGCACATTATGAACTCTTGTCCCTTCCCAATTGTAATCCATGGGCCAGCTACATTGACCTAGCAGGGAGTGCATTACAGTTGCAGATTGTTTGGCACTATCATTGATGGCTGAATTTAGTCTTTCAGTCTTCATTAAGACCCCTCCATGATTCATATTGACAGTAAAGTTTGAGAAGCATAGATAAAAGTACCTCAGAGAGCAGAACAGAAAAGTCAGAAATATTTCATTGAACTCTGTTGCCAATCCAGAAAACTTGATTGGTATCTGAAGAAACCTGGGAGGAGATGGGAGGAAGCAGTGTATTGTCAACAACATTAAAAAAAAAAAAAAATAGCAAGGCATGGTGTGCATGCCTTTATTCCTAGCACTCAGGAGGCAGAGACAGGTGAATGCTATGAGTTTGAGGCCAGCCTGGTCTATAGAGTGAGTTTCAGGTTAGTCACAACTACATAGTGAGACCCTGTCTCAAAAGAAACAAAACAGATGTGTGTGTGTGTGTGTGTGTGTGAGTGTGTGTGCACATGTGTGTACCACAGTGTACATGTGGACATCAGAGGACAGTTCTGGGGACTAGTTTCTCTTTCTTGTTGAGGCAGGGTCTTGTTTCTGTCTCTGTCTCACACCTTGGTGTAGGAACACTTGAGATCCCAGGTACATCGCTTTTATGTGGGTTCCTTGGCTCTATAGGCTTGCTCAGCTAATGCTTCTATCTGTGGTGCCAGCTTGCTGACCACCCAACAACCAGTTTTCAATACAAGTCTTTTTTTGCTTGTTTTTTAAGCAGCCAGAAAATTTAACATTTTGCTATTCCATAATGGTTCATCAACATCTATAAGTAGGCATTCTTTTCATCTTTTTAGTATCTATAAAATTGGAGATACCTGTTCAAACATTCTGTAAAATTACATTTTATAAATTTGTTACTTAGTTTAAATTTTTCCAGAATTCTGCTTCATTATTTCTTTAAAAGACATTCAAGTATATGTGCAGTTGCTTCAACTTTTCCTTTTGGTTGGAATATTGTCATCTAGCCTTGTTTCCTTACAGTTGGAATGTTAAAGAAATTCATCAGGCTGCTGACTATCTCAAAGTAGAAGAGGTAGTAACTAAATGTAAAATAAAGATGGAAGATTTTGCTTTTATTGCTAGTCCCTCTTCTACAGAAATATCTAGTATTACTGGAAACATCGAATTGAATCAACAGACCTGTCTTCTTACTCTGCGAGATTATAACAATCGGGAGAAATCAGAAGTGTCCACAGACTTAGTTCAGGCAAATCCTAAACAACGTTCATTGGCAAAGAAATCGTCTCAAAGTAAAAAGAAGAAAAAGGCTTTCAATTCCCAGAAACCAGGGCAGAATAAAACAGTGCAATATCCCAGTGATGTTTTAGAGAGTGCATCTGTTGAGTTATTCCTAGATACAAATAAATTGTCCTCCCCTGTGGTCGAACAAGTCATCCAAGGAAATGATAGTTCAGAACTTGAGTTGACCTCAGTTGTGGAAAACACTTTTCCAGCACAAGATATTGTGCAAACTGTTGCAGTCAAACGGAAACGTGGAAAGTCACAGTCACACTGTGCTCTGAAAGAACACTCCATGTCTAATATAACCAGTGTAAAGAGTCCGTACGAACTGGAGAACACTGGGGAAGAGCTGGATCAGCGGTATTCGAAGGCCAAGCCAATGTGTAACACATGCGGGAAGGTGTTTTCAGAAGCCAGCAGCTTGAGAAGGCACATGAGAATACATAAAGGAGTCAAACCCTATGTCTGCCACTTGTGTGGAAAGGCTTTTACCCAGTGTAACCAGCTGAAAACACATGTAAGAACTCATACAGGTAAGACTGCTGTGTGATGGGTTTGGTTTTTTTTTTGTTTGTTTTCTGTTCTATTTTGGTACTAGGGATTGAACCCAGGACCTCACCTGAGCACACACCGTACGTACTAAGTTGTATCTCCAGCCAGTAGAGATGATATGAACATACAGCATTGACAGCCTTGCCACAAAATTGGCCATATTCTTCTATTTGTAAGACGTTTTAGCATTAGACTCTTAAACTCTTATTTGTAATTGTAACCAAGTATTTAACAGCTCCTTGTTATAATTGACATTTTAAGTTCTAGTGTATCAGGTCCTTACATCATTTTCTCTCATAACAAGAGTAAACTTGGTCCCAACCCCTGGCCCTAGCTGGGTATTGAACCTGGGCCGCAAGTAATCCCTGCAAGTACTCCCCAACTAAGCTATAGCCCTTCCTCTTCCCCATGTGACTTTTTTTATTTTGAGACTGTGTCTTGCTAAGTTGTTTAAGATAGCCTTGAACTTGCTGTGTAAGTCTTGGATTTGCAATCCTCCTTCCTCAGCCTCCAGAGTAATTAGGATTATAGACCTGTACCATTAGGCCTGGCTTGGTTCTAGCTTTTAAAGTATTTAACAGAGACAATTATTAAAAGTCAGTCCAGTTTTCACATATTACCAGTACTTCTCATTACATGCTTCTAGACTTCATTGGGTTTTTGAACATCATTCTCTCTCAGCTTCTCTGTTATCTGTTTTGCATGACCTGCTGGCAAAGTGTGTGCATCCATTGGTACACGTAGGTTTGTGTTTTATACATTTTTCTTGCTGATCACCTGTCACTGTTAGGATTAATCTCTTTCCTCCTAGTGTTTTCAGTAGTCTGAAGGACTTCGCATTTGCCTTGGCTACTTAGAAGTTACCATTTTCTGAAAACAAAACCAGTACCATTGGCACTCTTAAAAGCCTTGAAAGTTTATGACCTTAGCAAGTTAAACGGGATTTTTTTTTTCCTTCCTAATACAAATGTTATTGATCTTTTAGGGGAAAGACCATACAAATGTGAACTGTGTGATAAAGGATTTGCTCAGAAATGCCAGCTGGTCTTCCACAGTCGCATGCATCATGGTGAGGAAAAACCCTATAAATGTGATGTGTGCAATTTACAGTTTGCAACTTCTAGCAATCTCAAGATTCATGCAAGGTAAAAAAAAAAAAAAAAAAAAAACACACGAGTTGTTTGACCTTTAAGTGAGTTAATTATTGTGACCTAATGAGTCCATTTTTACGAGTACCCAGAGCAAGCCTCACATTACCCCGTGCTGATAATTTGATGCTTGCCCTACCAGGTTATCACCTTGCTTTCATCTTCCTTGCATTTCCTCATTCCTCTCCTTTGGAATGGGAACTGTACCATGGAATTGATATAAATCGTGTTTTGATTTTTACAAATGCTCACAACTCAGAGTTGCCCCAAGTCTCGGAAACTTTAGACCTGGACTTTTGACTCTTAGAGATGGATGGATGCATTTTCATGTGAGATGGGCTTGAACATTTGGGGCTAGAGGTAGATTATAGTTTGGAGCTGAAATACCTCCCAAATGCTCATTTGTGGAAGGCAGAGTCCCCAGTGCAACAATGTTGAGGTGATGTTTGAGGAAGTGGCTCTGACCTAATCAGAGAATTAGGGGAGGTGACATTTTAGGTGTTGAAACCTAGTTAAATAACTGAGTCTGGAGCTTCTAGGGATTGTGTCTTGCCCTGGCCACCCTTGCAAGCTCCTCCTCTGCCTCTTCTTCCTGATTGCTGTGATAGCTCCACTGTGGTCTTCCAAGGGAAGTTAGTGGCTGTGCCCCATGGACCATGACTACAATAGACTCCAAATGCCTGTGTGGAGGGAGCATGGCTACAGTGGGCTATGTGGGCAGGGTGCCTAGTACTTTATTCTCAAGCAAATGAATTGACATTTTCATACCCCATAGCTTTTGATGGGTAAGATTTGGCCAATTTTTTCCTTTTTCGATTTTTCAAGACAGGGTTTCTCTATGTAGCTCTGGCTGTCCTGGAACTTGCTCTGTAGACCAGGCTGGCTTTGAACTCACAGAGATCCGCCTGCCTCTGCTAGGATTAAAGGTGTGCACCATTATGCCCGGCTTTTTTCTTTTCTTCTTCTTTTTTTTTTTTTTTTGAGACAGAGTCTTGCTGTATAGCCCAGGCTGGTCTCTAGCCCCAAATCCCCCTACTTCTCCCTCCTGAGAGCCGAGATATAAGTAATGCTTATAACATCTGTGTACTGTGCAGCCTTGAAATGCCTTCCACTGGAATAATTAAGTCTTTAAACCCAGCTCAGAGTCTCAGAGCATGGATAAAATGTAAACAAGTTATTTGCCAGAATGCAAAATTGTTCTCAAGTTCAGTTCCCGGTGGCGTTATTTCCTTCTGTAACTCATGAGCACAGTCTTTCTTGTCATTTTTCATTTGCTGTTATTCTTCCTCCCTCTCTCCCCTTTCTAAAAACTGTGTTCCAGTTGATCTCAACTTTTTAAGGTGTCCGCCTCAGCCTCAGGAGTGTTTTCGCCATGTGTCCATCATTCCTACTTCTGGCTCCTATCCACATTTCTATCAGAATTATGGTCTTCTGAATTTACATCAGAATGACCTACTAAGCTCTGCTTGCATCTTCTAGAACTTCTCTAACCTGCATCTCTAAACTTTCCCTAGCTCCTCCTAAAGTCAGTTCTAAAAGCTCCTGGACCACATTGTGAGATACAACCACAGTGAACTCATCACTGGTACTACTTTTTTTCTATATACCCAGCTGTTACTGAGACAATATCTGAGGCAATTACCCTAAGATGGAAAGAACTATGCTGGCAGATAGTTCCAGAGGTTTCAGTCCAAGGTCTATTGGCCGCATAGCGCCTGGACCTTAGGTAAGGCAAACCAAGATGACAGAGAGGGCACGGTGGAGTCCACTGCTCATCTTATGGCAGTCAAGAAGCAGAGGCTGACGAGGGGACTTGGAACAAGATAGAGTTTTCCAAGGTGTAATCTCAGTGACCTAGTTCTTCTAACAAGGCCCTACCTCCTAGTTCCCATCACCTAAAGGGGACCACGCCTTTGGCACTTGGCCTTTAGGGTGCATTCTAGATTCAAACTATTAACACCCGGAGTTAGGGGATTTGTTTTAGCTGAACTAAAACAAATTTGAACTGTCATTTGAACCTTCAAGTGACAGAAAGAAAACAAGATATGTGTGTACAGATGCTCTAGGTAGGGTGCTATGATATGGAACTTTTCTTTCTTTAAATTACATTTTTGTTTATTTTATGTGTGTTTGTGTATACTTGTACTATGGATGGCATGCCTGTGGAGGCCAGAGGACAACCTGAGTGATCAAACTTAGGTGGCAGCAGGTACCTTTACCTACTGAGCCAACTCACTGGCCCCAAATTTTCTTCTGATTTAAGTTTTTCTCGGTAAACAATGAAGCAGCTGTCAGCTGGGTGTGAAGGTAGATGAGAAGGTGCTAGTAATTTGAGGAAGAACTTTTGACCAGTAAGATGGACTGGCAAAATAATTGCTGTATTTGGGGTTTGGTGATAACTGTTGTATTAGTTGGTTTTTGTCATATGTAGGAAGTGGGAATCTTGGTTGAGAACATTCCCTCCATCAGGTTGCCTGTAGGCAAGCCTATAGGTCATTTCCTTGATTAACGATTAATTTGAGAAGCCCCCGCTCACTATGGTTGGTGCCAGACATGGGCAGGTGGTCCTGGGTGTATAAGAAAGCAGGCTGAGCAAGCCATGGTGAGCAAGCCAGTAAGCAGCACTCCTCCATAGCCTCTAATTCAGTTCTTGCCCTGACTTCCCTTAGTGATGGATTATGATGTGGAAATAAGCTGAAATGTACTTTCTCCTCCCCAAGTTGCTTTAGGTTATGATCTTTATCACAACAGCAGAAACTCCAAGACAACTATATAATGATGATAGAAGTTTTTTTAACTTCTTTCTCTACTACTGTTTTGATACCTAAAAAAATTTTTTTGGCGCAGGGGTTGGGGAGTAGGGTTTTACATAGAAACAGCTATTGAATTTAAGTGTGTAATCTTAGCCTGTTAAGATGAAATAAAATGCTGCATGAAAAGTTATGTAAGAAATCCTTCATATGTACATTGACCTCCAGATTACTTTACTTAACCGTTATATTACTTTATATTTACTAATAGGAAGCACAGTGGAGAGAAGCCATATGTTTGTGACAGATGTGGGCAGAGATTCGCCCAAGCCAGCACACTGACCTATCATGTCCGTAGGCACACTGGAGAAAAGCCTTATGTGTGTGACACCTGCGGAAAGGCATTTGCTGTCTCTAGTTCTCTAATCACTCATTCTCGGAAACATACAGGTAAGAGATAATACAGAGACTGGCTGCAGTAAGGTTGTAGATAAAAGAAATGGGAATTGTTCCCTTATGCAAGATAGATTGTAGACTTCTTAGTTAGATATCTGCATTGGTGTTTTTGAAGTTGTGTTCATGATTTTCACATAACTCTTGGATTAAAAATCTGACATTTTCGGGCAGGCTGGGGGGAAGGTGAGGGGGGCGGGAGGGGGAAGAACAAGGGAATCCGTGGCTGATATGTAGAACTGAATTGTATTGCAAAATAAAAATTAAAAAAAAAAATCTGACATTTTCTAGAATAATACAAGGTAGGTGAAAACTTACCTTGTAACTTATACTTATTAAAGCAGGATAATTCTGAAGATATATAAATTGAATTGAGACATGTTTTTATGACTAGAGAAAACCTTGTTAGCCTTTATTTTTTTTTTTTAATCTCCTTTGAATAGGCGTGTGAAAGGGGAGTTAAGTGGGAGTTGGGTTGGGTAGGAAACTTGTTTTGTAGCTTGCTACCTCCTTTGCATAGACATTCTGAGTTTTGCAACACAGACATGCATCAAGTACAAGTCACAGCTCTGAAACCCAGTGACCCTTCACTTGTATGGTGGATTGCTAAGTATGATCTTCTTAAATGTGCATGTTCGTCTTGAGTAATAAAGTAGAAGCGAGATTTGAAATGTGGCTTAACTTAACATTCTCTTACTCTTAAGAAACACATTGTCCAGGTGATCTCTTCTAGGAGAGAAGAGACGTTTGCAGAAGGAATGTTTTAGTATGTGGAAAGTATCAAGCTAGACAGATAATATAAAATAATAGCTTGTTATGATGGATTACTGAAAATACAATGTAGAAGGCTTTCCTATAGATGATATTTTTAAAAGATTACTTTAGATCACTTGTGATTGATAAATATTATATTGGTATAGTACACCACTTCGCTATCTTTTATTTTCCATCTAGGTGAAAAACCATACATATGTGGTATTTGTGGGAAAAGTTTTATTTCCTCAGGAGAGCTCAACAAACACTTTCGATCCCATACAGGTCTGTGTTTAGGGAGAACGTATTATTTTTTGTTCTCTCTTAATTCCTTTGTATGTAAACCTTGGCTTTGAAACCATTGTGGGCTATATAGTATCTAGTCATTACTTCGTGATAAAAGTTTTTAATGTATACATATCAGGTTTTTATTTGTTCATTTCTTTCTTTTATCTTTTTTTAATTGTTAAGAGTATAATTTAAATTTGGTTAAGAATTGTGCACATTTTCTAAGAAATATGCCAGATATCCATCAAACAAAAACACTTGCATTAATTGAATAAATATATCAGAAATGAATAGATAATACCAAGGAACTATCAGAATTATAAAGTGGTGTTCTCATATGCAAGTTTTCAGAATAAATTATAATATAAACATGTTTATTATAACATGTAATGCGTAAATAGTATGAAGAAAATATTGAAAATTAAAAGAAAGGAAAATACTACTCTTTGAATATACTGTCAATTTCTCTTCAAAACCTGTTTTCATAATTCTTATCCAAAGTAATGTGAGTAGGCGGACTTGGGAAATTCACTGCCAGCTCCTGTATTCTCATAGTCCTTGGGTTTTGGGGTAAAGCATTAAATGGTTCTCGAGTCATCACCCGGCCCCATAGTGCTGGGGAGCAAACTCAGAGCTTAGCAGATGCTATGCTTGCAGTCTACCTCTGAGCTACGTCCCAGCCTAAACAGTTCTGATTTGAAAACAATTATATTGTAGAATATTGTCAGTCTTTCTTAGTGGATTTCCTCATCTGTGAGGTGTATGAGAACAAAAATCATAATTATACTTTTCCCTAGCTCTATAGCCAGGTTTTAGCATACAAATGGCATCCAATATGTATCTGATAGCAATAAAAAAGATTATTTTTGAGAATTTCAGATAATGAGAATGCTTAATTTCTCCTGAAATTGGGTTATACTTTTTATGAAGTAAAAGTGTATCTGTGTGTATAGGATTTCTCACCTCACTGTCATAACAAGTGATTAAAATATTATTTTGCTTTATTTTCATCAACATTTTGATAGTTTTGTGTCAGCTAGCAATTTTTAAAATACTGAGTTTTTAAAGTTCTTACCTTGTTTTTCAGGAGAACGACCATTTATCTGTGAATTATGTGGCAATTCTTACACAGACATTAAAAATTTGAAGAAGCACAAAACAAAGGTCCATTCTGGTAAGTGCGTGTGCAGAACATTTACTGCCCTATTGGCACTGGTCCTGAGTATGCTGAGATATGCATTCAAGAGTGTAAATTAGATGTATCTTTAAAACCAGGTGTAGGCAGATGTGGTAGTTCACACTTCAAATCTTAGTACTCAGGAGGCTGAAGCAGAAAGATCTCAAATTCAAGGCCAGCTTGGCTACAGATCTAGTTACTGGCCAGCTAGAGCCACATAGTGAAACCCTGTCCCCAAAAGCAAACAAATAAACAAAAAAAAATCCCCAAGAAAACAGGACTCGAGGCTCCTGTGCTCAGGCCTAATCAGATAACAGGAAAGAACAATTTCCTGAGAGCTGTCCTCTGAAGACACATATACACACTAACAAACACATACATACACCCAATGAAGTAATTTTAGAAAACAGAACAGCAACGAAAACTTAGATATATACATATAAAGTAGCTTTATAATTTACAGAAAATTCCTCTTTCCACTTCTTTTGAAATATTGAACTTCATTAAAATAAACAACAACAACAAAACCAAAAACCTTCAGGGTCTGGAGAGGTGGCTCAGCAGTTAAGAGCACTGCTGCTCTTCCAGAGGACCCAGGTTAGAGTCCGAGCACTGTCATAGCAGCTCACAACTGTCTGTAACTCCTGTTCCTTGGGCTCTGATGCCCTCTACTGGCCCCACAAGCACCAGGTATACATGCAGGCAAAACACCCATACATATAAAATAATAATAATAAAATACTTCAGCTATTTCCTCCTTCAAAAATATGACTTGCCACAATGCATATGGCACATATCACACACAGAACTTAGGAGACAAAGGCAGGAAGAGTGTGGTTCAAAGTGAGCTACATGGACATCCCTTTCTCAGAACAAACCATGATTGTGAGTAGTTTCAAAAATGAAAGTAAATATAACAAGCTAAGTAACATTATTCTCAGTAATGCAGTCTGGGTGATTCAGACAGTAGTTAGGAAGAAAAGAGCCATCGTGAAGATCAACCTAGAAACTCTGTCAGAAAAGTGGGAGGAAATAGGTAGCTCAAAAATGGTCTGTCAGTATAGGAAGCCATCCTGCAGACTGTTAGGCCTGAGACTCACTGTACTTATCATGGCGTTCTGCCAAGATGAAAAGTCTCACAAGCATGCAGATAATAATAGTGGGTGTGTAGAATGCTCACCTAGCATGCATGAGGCCCCATGCCACATCTAGCACCAAAAAACTAAACATGTTAATAAATACCATTGTAAGGATTGAGGTAGAAACATCTAAAACTTCAGTGAATCTGTTCAACGGTCCATTTAATACCTGCGGGGTCCACATAACTGCAGGGCATATGGAGTTGAACAAGAGCTTACAACCTTGATATAACATCAGAGATCTAACTAAATTAAAATTGTCAGACTTTGTAAATACAAGTGCTGAAGAAGATAGTTCTTCTGATGCATTAGAATGGGCTTAAGTTTAACCTGGACATGGTAGCCCATGCCTATCTATAGTCCCAGTACTCAGGATGCTGAGGGAAAGCAGGCTGACTGCAAGTTCAGAGCCAACTTGGGCTACATAATAACAGTATTTAAAAAAGGGGAGGGTTGTTAGGAAAGAAAAGACTTGTTTTTATACAAGTCTTTAAGAAGAGAGAAGAATTCAGAGGATGGAGATGACAGGATGGGTTCATTCCAAGCAGAGGACATTGTGATGAGCCACTAAGACAAGACAGCACAGGTTGTTCCTTGACTGGTTAAACTAAAGAACACCGAGAATTGCAACTTGATGAAACAGATCGTGTGCTGTTGGCTATCTAGTGCTGCTCCTGAAGTCACACGCAGTTTTGGGTGGCAGCAGATGCTGAAAGCAATAGTAAAGTGAAGACAAACTGCATCTCTAGTCAGTGTGGAAACTTGTCTAGTCAAACAGTTTCTCACATCTGGAGATAAACGATAAGTGGTGTACTACAGACTTGAAGCCACAGAGTAATATGAGCTGCTTATTAAAATATCCAGTGTACAAAGATTTATTTACTGCCCTTCTACATTTGGGAGGAATTGGAGAAGTCTAACTGAGCATTTACCCTCAAGGAATGCATAGCCTAATTAAGGATTTGAGGCATGACTGAGTAGAGTGTTAAACAAGAATAAGAGGGATGGGTACCACAAGGCAGAATAGGAAATTTGACAAATATGTAATAAGGTAGATTAAAAAAAGGTTCACCCAGGTTTAGAATGGTTAAACCTATTTATGTAATGGCATTGGTGCTTGACCCTGCTCTTGAAGCCCAGACATGCCCAACACTAGTAGTATCAGCGCAAGCCTAAATCAGGCACATTGGTGAGAGAGAAACAGGTTGCACATGGGTGTGGAGGCCCAGTGTAATTTCTAGGACCTGTATGTGGATTAGCCTCCCTCAGACAGTCGTTGTGTTTTGTATTGTTAAAGGCAATGTACTTTCTGACTTCCATTCCAGGTACAGATCAAACTCCAGATTGCAGTGTAGATGACCATGCTTTAAGTGAACAAGATCCCACACAAAGAAGTCCTCTGTCAGAAACTCTAGATGTGAAGCCTTCTGATATGACTCTACCCTTAGCGCTTCCACTTGGAACTGAAGACCATATGCTGCTTCCTGTCACCGATAGTCAGTCTCCTACGTCAGACACACTGTTGAGGTCAACTGTGAGTGGATATTCTGAGCCACAGTTGATTTTTTTACAACAATTATATTGACTTTGAGGACATGGAATTGCTAAGACATCCCTAGTAGTAAACATAAACGTCTCTGGTAAGGTGCATATTCATATTAATCCCCATTCATTTGAGCTGTGTGAACATTATTTTTCACTCCTGGAAGTAAAAGCACCTGACCTTGCATCCATCAGTGCTCGTTTTGACTTTTGGCTTTCACTGTAAGCAGCCTTTCCGGGAGTGACGTCCACTGTGGCAGCACTATTTGGGGTGGGTAAGTTGTAGACACTTACTGTTCAAGCTGCCTTAATTCCATTTTTATTTTGCATTTTGGACTTCTTTGTTCCTGAGATAAAATCTGACCTGTGGGTTTTTCATTGTTGTTCTCTTCTAACTGTTTAAGCAAAATCTACAGTAATATCAACTTCAAAGCGTTTCTGTTTCTAAACCCTGTGGTAGGTAAACTGTTGGAGGGGTAAAATTTCATATTTATACCTATGAAAATTTAGATACTAAGGAAGAATTGTGCTATTTATTAATATATTCCTTTAGAGGTAACTTTTTTAATGAAGCCAAAAGAAGTATTTCTCTTAAAACCCAGAAAAATGTATGTAAATTTTTGTTCATTTAGAATGAACTCAGTATTCTGGAGAAAACCAATAGTCTAATCAGTTTTTGTTTTGAGTTGAGACTATATTTTTTTAAATAGATATTTGGTGTTTTTAAGTGGTCAAAAGACAGTTTTGAAATTTGATTCATTTTATATTTTATTAGATTTGTAGATTATTGGAAGTGAATATATAACAGTTTGAAAATTTTTGATAAGCCTATCTTTTTATCGGTTATGCACTTTTTAAAATAAATGTTCTAAAAAGAATTTTCTAGATATAAAATACAGACTAGAAATCACTTGGCTTCTAAATTTGATATATTACATAGAAAAATCAAGAAACTTGAGTAGCTTGCCTAAAGCAACCCATGAACACACACAAATAGAATTACTATCCTAACTTTAGTTATAAGCTACACATTTTGGTTATCAGTTTATTTACCAGTTTATATTTGAGTTTTCTATAGGTATGGGTTTTTCAGTTCTATAAACTACACTACACCTTTGGGTTGTTGGCTGTAGCTTCCTAGTGGTCTTTCCATTCCAGGTGGATGTAGAGAATTGAGTGACACCCATCCAGATACCTGCTGCCACTTTTCCCATCTCTCTATCCCCGCGTATTAATTTATTTCACTGCCTCACCTCTGCATTTTAATTCTCAGAGAGTCAGTTCCCATAGTACTGATAAAAGTCATGGTGACTATTTCTCATTTCTGCCGTGAATTAGTTATGCTTATTTGTTTTCATGATTTAAACTTCACTGAAATAAATTCAATGTGTTTACCAATACTGAATTCTTTAGTCATAATTCCCTGTTTGGGTCCAAGTCTCAGAAATGAGAAGATAAAAACACCCAATTCTTCCAGACTGAAGTAGTGATGCCATTTCTTAGAGCACATAACGTTTTCACAGTAAATTACCACGAGTGAGACTGACTTAACTGGAGAGAGTAAAAAAATGCCTCCTTTGTATAATAAACTTACTATTTCATTATTTACCTAAGAAATCTGTGTGTACATTAAATGAACGTACTGAGTTTGAATATAATTTGTAAGGTTATAATATGGTCAGCTAATCTATTCTGGTTTAAGATCAATGAAAATTTACTGGAATGTAACAAAATTAAAGAAAATTAAGGGCCAACCCTTTTTTAACAAGTTTGCCAAAGGAGAGAGATATTTAATTCACATCTTCATTAATCCAAGCATCTAACTGTAGTTGGCATTTTCTTTGGGCAGCCAGCTAGCTCCCAGATAAAGACATAGAGACTTATTATTATGCATGCTCAGCTTTAGCTTAGGCTTGTCCCACTAGCTCTTTTAACTTAATTTTACCTGTTTCTGTTCATCTTTGTTTTGCCTTGGGGCTTTTTACCTTTCTTTCATTCTGTATGTCCTACTTTCCTGCTTCCTCTGTGTCTGTCTGGCCCCGGGCATCTCTTTTTCTTTCTTCCCTCCCCCTCCCCGAGCCTAAATTCCTCCTCCTATTTCCTCTTCTTGCCCAGAAATTTTATACCTCTTCCCTCACTATTGACAGTTCAGCTTTTTATTAGACCAGTCAGGTGCCTTAGGCAAGGTAAAACAGCCACGCATCTTTACATAGTTAAACAAATATTCTGCATCATAAACAAATGCAGCACATCTTTGCATAGTTAAACAAATATTCTGCAACATCTAATGAACATTTTTCTTAAGTGCTATAGTTAGCTGGGCATGGTAGCACATATCTGTAATCAGAGCATTCTGGAAAGTTGAGGCAAGAAGATTAAAAAAAAATTCCAAAAATCACTATGATGATGTCATAGTTATATGAGGGCAAAAATTGCCCAGTTTCCTCAAATGTAATGATAGTCTTTTTGTTGATTTATCTTTTTAAATTTTGAGATAGTCTTACTTCATAGCCCAGACTGTCCTAGGACTTCTGTGTAACTAACCTGAGGTATCCTCATATTCAAGGTTCTCCTCCCTCGCCTTCCAGAACATGCAATACAATGGCCAACTTGGTAATTAGCATTTTGAAAGCTTCCAAATCTATTATTTTCAGTATTATTTCATATAATTGCAATATGGAATAGGTAGGATTGGTTTTTTTTATTTGCATTACCTGCATATCTAAAATTATTTTAAGTTGATGTGGCTTTAGTTATCGTTTGATCTTCCAGAATTACGTGTGAAGAAAATTTAAAGACTGAATGTTCTCTCTTATTTTTTAATATTACAGTGTTACTTATTTGAACCTGTGTGTATTTTAGATGTGTCTGGTAATCATTCTAACACAAAGAATCACTGGGGTCAGTTGTTTATTTTGTTATGATGCGGTGTTTTGGGAAAGATTCTTAAGTATTACAGAAGGTTTTGAAAGTCTTTAAAATGCTGAATATCTTAGAAACTATTTTCTAATTTTGTTTTATAATTGTATTATTTTACTTTAGTGTTAGCTTTTAGACTTTTTAAAAAAGAAATTGTAGATTATATATTAAATGAATTTTGCTGTTGAATAGTATTCATGTTTAATTCCATGGGATCATTTCAATAGACAATTTTAGAAACCTTTTTCAAGATTGAAATTTCTGTCAGTTTATTTCAAAAATAGTTTAGCATTTCTGTACATTTTAATCCTACAGAAATGGCACTACCAGAGTAGTTAAAGCAGGTAGTTAATTATATACACTAATTTTTAAAATACCCTAGGTCAGTAGTTGTAATGGCTCTACTCCTATCAGAATGGAGTTTAAGAATAATGACATTCATACCCTCTTCAGCTTAATGTACTGAGTCAGGCGGTGCTGGGGCAGATGTATGCTAGAAAAGCCCTACAGTTGATCTCAACGTGTACCAGACGTTGAGAACTATCCTCCTAAGCACTTAGGTGCCCTCTCTTTGAGAGGCACTTAAGATGGAATTCTTGAATATAATTTTCTATCTTTTACCTGAAGATTTTAGTCTATTATTTGGCTAGAAATACCACCAAATGAAAAGATTAAAGTCTGCATTTTTCACTCACTATTTTGATATCAATGAAATTGAGTTATTGGAACGTTGATTTGTTACTTTTTGTTTTAAGACAAGGTTTTACTATGTGTCACTGTGTTGAGCTTGAATATATTAAATAGCCCAGATTAGGCTGGAATTCACAGTAATCTTCCTGCTTGAGACTCCTCTGTCCTGGGATTATAGCTATGCATCACCACACTTTGCATTAACGTCTTGAGACTATGGTGTAGTCTGTTCTCTCGCCCTCTTCAACCCCTGCCCCCGTTTATTGATGAAAGACTTGCTGCATTTAAGGATTTATCATGTAAACATAATAACCTTCCAGAAAATGTACAAAAACAAGTAACTCTACCTACCTTACAGTTGAGCGAGAAAGATCAGTAACAGAAAAATAAGCCATAATGCTGTGAGTAGTGTAGTACAGGAAGTTACGGAAGGAGGTTTGGCCAGTCAAGAGTATAGTGGGATAGAGAGAGAAAGGACCATTTTCACCTAGACAGACAAGTGAAGTGACTGATGGTTACATGTGGCTGATTGAAGAGGAGCTAGACAGAATGCAGAAAGTATCAAATGAGAAGGAGTCCAGCCCAGCGTCCATACTGACTTACTTGAAATAGTTCTTGGACTGGGTGACTTAGCTAGCCACATTTATAACCCATGATGTCACATCCTATGGTAGTTGACTACTGGAGAGCAGAGATTAGGTTTGTAACATGATTCCATACTAGTGACCTAAGGTGACTGAGTGCCTTACCAGGGAGAATCAGTCCTTAGGCTGGCAGCTGGTCACATTCTTAAGAATTGGGGCCGTGAAACGCAGCAATGTTAAGTAAGACATGTAAATGAAAAGGTCTTTCAGAATTGGCCTGGAAGTCAGTGAAGAAAGTCCCAGTCTGAAGGAAGTGAAGTGCTCCAGAGAACCTGGTGTTTTAACAAGAGATCACGTCTCAGACAAACAACAAAGGATACAGTGAAATGGTTTCACAGAACAGTGTGAAAATGAGAGTACGGAGAGTCAGAATGATCAGCATTATCAGGGTTGGTTTGGTTTTTCTGTTTTCATACTGTGTATTCTGGCCATGGTTTTCCTCTCCCTCACTCCTCCAAGATCCTCCACACCTCCCTACCTGTACCTAACTAACTCCAGGCCCTTTCTTTCTTTCTCTCTCTCTTTAAAAACCAAACAAACAAAAAGAAAAACCACATACACAAATGGAAACCAAAATATACAGCAAAAGACCAGATAAGACAAAAAGTACCCAAACAAAGCAATTTGAGACAAATTGTCTATAAAAAAAATACTTGAGTTCTTTTTTTCAGGACAGGGTTTCTCTGTGTAGCCCTGACTGTCCTGGAACTCACTTTGTAGCCCAGGCTGGCCTCAAACTCACAGAAATCCACCTGCCTCTGCCTCCCGAGTGCTGGGATTACAGGCGTGCGCCACCACCACCCGGCCCATTGAGTTCCTTTTGTGTTGGCCATCTAGTAGTGGGCATGGGCCTGTCCTGAAGTGTGGGTAATCTACCCAGTGGGACTCCGCGCGGGGGGAAATTGGTATTTCTTTGGCAAGTAGATGTTGGTAGCAGAGAGCTTCTCAGTTAGCGCTGTGAGCCCATGTCTACAACCTCTATCAACACTGGGACCCTGTTTGACTTGAACTTGTGCAGGCCCTGTGTGTGCTGCCACAGTCTTCGAATTCTTTTTTTTTTTTTTTTAACCATTCTCTTAAGATTTATTTATTGTGTATACAGTGTTCTGCCTGCATACCAGAAGAGGGCACCAGATCTCACTACAGATGGTTGTAAGCCACCATGTAGTTGTTGGAATTGAACTCAGGACCTCTGTTAGAGCAACCAGTGCTCTTAACCCCTGAGCCATCTCTCCAGCCCCCAGTCTTTGAATTCTTATGTGCACCAGTCCTGTTATATCTGGAGGATACTGTTCCCTACAGTCCATCCATCCTGGTCTTAGACTCTTTTTACCTCCTCTTAGCTCCCTGAGCCTTGATGGGGAGGGTTTGATGAAGACATCCTGTTTTAGGACTGTGTGCTCCAAAGTCTCTGTTTATGTTGCCCAGGTGTGGTTCTCTGTGTCAGCTCCCAGCTACCGCAAGAAGCTTCTGCAGTGGCTGAGTGATAAATGCTACACTGATCTGTTGGTACAGCAGAATGCCATTAGGAGTCATTGTATTGCTGTGTCTCTTTAGCAGAACAGTAGTATTTGTTTTTCCCTGAGGTCCATGGCCTATCCAGTCTCAAGTTCTTGAGACTCGAGTGTTGTCAGATAGGAATTTCATCTCGTGCAGTAGGCCTCAACCATTCAGAGCTGGCTGGGTACTGCCCACTATGTTTGTGCCGCTGTTGAACTGCCGCACTTTGCAATTGCCAGTGTAGATCAAAGGGTTGGTAGCTGCGTCATCTTTCTCCTGAAGTAGTGCGTTCTGGTGCCATGAATGCTAATCAGTATAAGTAAAGCCTCCAGCTAGACTTCCTTCTCTGTGTTCCCTGACATTTGTAAGTGTTCTCTTCAGCAATAGGGCCTTACCGTCACTTTGTAGAGAGTAGCCAATAGTCTTGGCAATAGCTTGAGTTGCTTGGGGGTTCCCACAGGGTCCTTTGGTCGACATCTGAATTATCTGAAGCCCATTCCTGGCACTGGAAGTTTCACCTGGTGGTGGAATATGTCTAGTTGGGACATTCTCTCCCCGGTCGTTTGGATACATTTAGATTTCTTTCATATATGTATATATTTTAGGAAGCTTCTACAGTAGTGGGGTTCTTAGTGTTAGCTGTCCCTCCTTAGCCCCTCTCTTCCTCACCTCTTCCCATTTAGTCCTCCCACTCGAGGTCCTCCCCACCCCCATCTCTTCATAACAATGTATTCTATTTCTCCTTTCTTTGGGGGATCTTCTCCTCCCCACTAGTCCCTGACTTTGTACCTAACCTCTGGTTCTATGGATCGGAGCACACATATCAAAGGCTTTAAAGCTAATGTCCACTTCTGTGTCAGAGTTCTCTAGAACACATGATAGAATAAATATATACATATATAGAGAGAGATTTGATATGCATATCAAAATATATATATGGGATTTATTTGAGTGGCTTACAGCTGTGACCTGGCTAGTTCAATAATGGCTATATCTCAGAATCCTGAAAACATAGACTCTAATACCAGTGAAGGAATAAGCTTGCCAGCAAGAGTGAGTGCAAGCAGGCAAAAAGTAAAAGTGTCCTTCTTCCATGTCCTTCATATAAACTGCCACCAGAAGGTGTGGCCCAGATTTAAGGTAGATCTTCTGACTTCAAATGATCTAATCAAGAAAAATCCCTTATGGGTGTGCCTAACCGCTTGAGGTTTAGTTAATTCCAGATGTAGTCAAGTTGACAAGCAAGAATAGCCATCATAACACTTAAGATAAAACATAGCATATTTGTCTTCTGGAAGTCTAGGTTATTTTACTCAGGGTGATTTTTTTTTTCTTAGCTCCATCTATTTACCTGAGAATTTTATAATTTTATTTAACAGCTGAGTAATATTCTGTTGGATAAATACACCATGTTTTAATTGTCCGTTCATCCATTGATGGACATCTAGGCTTTTTCCAGTTTCTGCCTATTATGAATAGAGCAGCAACAAACATGGTTGAACAAATGTCTCTGTAGCAGGATTAGAGTCCTTTGGGTATGTGCCCAAGTGTGGTATTGCCACCAGATCTTGAGGTAGATCTCCAGCTTCCTGAGGAACCACCACATTGATTTCCATAGTAGCTGTACAAGTTTGTACTCCCACCAGCAATGAATAAGTGCTCCCCCTATCCCACATCCTCAGCAGCATGAACTGTCATTTGTTTTATTAATCTTGCCTATTCTGACTGGTATAAGATAAAATCTCAAAGTAGTTTTAATTTGTATCTCTCTGATAACTAAGGATGTTGAACATTTAAGTGTTTCTCAGTCATTTCTATTTTATCTTTAATTTCAGATTATTTTTAAAGTGTGCCACTTAATTTTTTGCCTTCAGAGTTAGAGCATTATTAGTATAATATGATCCATGACTATAATCAGCTTTTTTAAAGCAGGATCTTAAAAGACAATTGCTAAAAGGGAAGTAGAAGCCATATAATATGTTGTAATTTTATTCAGTGTAAGATGTACAGAGGAAGTGGAGTTCTCCTACAGAACTTGTGTGTCTTCTCGAGTCCTTGCCTAAGTAAGGATAAGTCTAGTGGAAAACAACTTCTTAGCCTACTCTCATTAGCCTGCTCATCTTTTGGAAGAATACTTTCTACCTTATCTCGCAGATGGTATCCAGATGTATAAAGGGAACTAAATGACATAATAGCATCAGAATAAATGTGTCTGAGCATTCTGCTGGCCTCTGAGGCAGTAAACAATGACCTGTAAAACTGCATCATCAAACCTTCCCTAAAAAATAACTGGTTCCTTGTTAGAACCAGTACTTGTCCGCTGAACTGGCCTGACCTCAGTTATGTGTGGACAGCTCATTAAGGCTCCATCTTTAGTAGCCCAGAATAGGTCCAAATGCAGGTTGATCATGTACCTCCTACTGCAAGCTCAGGCAGACTTATTTGCTGTCCCTTCCCATCTTATCTGCTACACGCCCCTTTGTAAGAATATGTAAACATTTGGGCCCTACTGTAGCACACAGGAGTAGACTGAGACCCAAGAAAGCCAACTGCATTGCTAAGGGATGCTTGAATATCTAATCCTGAAAGCCCATCTCTTTACAGACTCCTAGATTCTTCCTCAGCATAGGATGGACTACTACTTCAAGGCGATAAGAAATGGACTGCAGCTGCACTGAATAACATGAGTGAGTTGCACTAATGTTGAGTGAACAAGAGCCAGACACAGAAAGGGTGTATAAACTCAAGATAGTCACTGTCTATGCAAGAAAACTTTTTATTTTTTTGTGCTATTGGTACTAACACCTGTCTGCAATGCGTAAAAGTCTTATGTGGAATACTTTTGAACTTTAAACTTGGAAATCTGAAATCCTCGGGAAATTTCCCAGCTGCATCCTTTCTACTATACCATTTGGTTAAGATGTCTGTTGTGACCTTTGCTTATTACTCCACTGTCTGTGGTTTTTGTGTTTGTTACTTGTTTTTCATTATAGAAAGAATTAGAGTGGTCCCATGGTTTCTTCAGGGTTGACAGTGTAGTCTATATTAAGAATCATTTTTTTCTCAACAAGGGGCAAGTACACAAAGTTTTAACAAATTTGATTTAAAAAAAAAACTTGTTCTAATTTATAAAGGAAAAAAAAATAGACTATAAAATATTAGTCTCTAAAAATGATGAGACAAATGTGTGAAAACTATTGGAGCTTGTTTCTTATAGATGTTGGCCGACTGGAACAAGAGCAAAGCCTGCAGTAGATGCGTGGTCATAAGCCTCTCCGTAAGTTGGCGTCCAGTAATAATGCCTTTTAAGGCCATTGGAGACTTCTGCAAGGTAGACATGTCCATCCACCACATATGGTTCCACATCAGTGTTATCTGGCTTTAGCCGGCCACTCTTCATCAAATCTGAATATGCCTAGGATTTTTAGAAAACTTTCATTAGGAATATAATTTATTTAATTTACAGTGGTTGGGCAAACAAATAATCAACTTAGCTGTGTTATTTTGTAGATTGAAATAAAATATTCTTATTAACATTGCTTAATTTTAGTATTATTCCAGATAGAATAGGTAAATTTTATTATTTAGTTATACATAATGGAAATGTGATTTTATAAAATTGATTTCTAAGTTTTAACATATAAAGGATGTTTTCATATGTAAGTCCTTTTGTGAGTCTCTGAGTTAATTCCTTATAATACCAATTTTGTGACCCATGGCCAGATGTTTTCATGTACTCTTAAGAGGTGGTAGCTGGCAGAGTGGGGAGTCCCATGTGCTGGCACATGCCTGTATTTTCAGCACTGCAGAAGCTGAGGCAGGAGGATGGTTGAGTTCAAGATCAGCTGAGCTGCATAGCAAAATCCTGCCTCCCTCAAATAAATCTGATGATCAGTAGGGCCTCACACCTCAGAATAAACAAATAAATAAACAGCTCCATATGGAGTTCAGTTGATAAGTCCCCTCAAGTCAATACAGAAGTTTAGTTTAAAAAAAGACAATTCCGGCCGGGTGGTGGTGGCGCACGCCTTTAATCCCAGCACTCAGGAGGCAGAGCCAGGCAGATCTCTGTGAGTTCGAGGCCAGCCTGGGCTACCAAGTGAGTTCCAGGAAAGGCGCAAAGCTACACAGAGAAACCCTGTCTCGAAAAACCAAAAAAAAAAAAAAAAAAAAAAAAAAAAGACAATTCCATAGTGTTAAATCACCATTTAATCACCTATCAATTGTTTTTTTACTGTAGAATTTTCTTTGTGTGTCCCTGTGGCTTCTTGGTGTGTATATTAAGAGTGTCATACACACTTGTGAGCTATTTTGTCAATAAAGTTGCTATTGTAGAACAACAGGGGAGAACTTTTGACAGGAAAAGATTTCCAACTTGGTTTTGCTTTCTGTTGTAGCTTTTCATTATTTTTGGTTCCATAGTCTGTATTCAGCTTGTGCTGTGTGGAAACCTAAAGAACATGAGTGTTTCTCTGAAAACTATGGGTAGTTTTTTAGGCCCGTTATTTTTGGCCCGTCCTTTTACAAACCTTATGCTTTTTTTCTCCTCTCTTTTCAAATGAAAGCTTTTTGTCACTGTGCTTTCTGTCTCTAAAGTAGTATGATTCTCAGCAGCTCATAGAACTTTTTCCAAAACTGACCACATACTCAAGCACAACACAAGTCTCAACAGATACAAGAAAACCTGAAATAACATCCTGTATTGTATCTAACCACAACAGAAGGTATATTAACAACAGAAAGTTTCTAGGTTCATGGAAACTGAACAACTTGCTCCTGAGTGAAAAGTAGGTCACGACAGAAATCAAGAAGGAAATTAAAAACTTTTTAGAATTGAATGAAAATGAAAACATAGCATACCTAAACCTATGGAACACAATGATGGTGGTTATAAGAGGCAAGTTCATAGCACTAAATGCTACATCAAAAAATTGGAGAGGTCTCATTAGGAACTTAACAGCACACCTGAAAGCTCTAGAACAAAAGGAAAAAAATAGTATTCAAAAGGACTAGGTGGCAGGAAATAAACTCGTGATTGAAATCAATAAAATAGAAACAAACAAAAAACCACCACAAAGAGTCAATGAGACACAGAGTTGGTTTTTTAAGAAAATCAGTAAGATTGACAAACCCTTATCCAAATTAACTAAAAGATAGAAAGAGAAGATCCAAATTAATAAAATTAGAGATAAAAGGAGGGACATAACAGATACCAAGGAAATCCAGAGAATCATAAGGACACACTTTAAATGTCTGTACTCCACTAAATGGGAAAATTTAAGAGAAGTGGATAAATTTCTTCATATATACCATCTACCAAAGTTAAATCAAGATCAGATAAGCAATTTAAAGAGGGCTATGACTCCTAGTAAAATAGAAGCAGTAATTAAAAGTCTCCTAAGTAGGACCTAGAGAGATGGCTCAGCAGTTAAGAGTACTGGCTGCTCTTCTAGAAGTCCTGAGTTCAATTCCCAGCACCCACATGGCAACTCACAGCCATCCGTAACTGCAGTCCCACAGTAGGCAGCGCCCTGTTCTGTCCATAAATGCAGACAACCAACCATATACATAAAATACCTAAAGAAATCAATCTTTTAAAAAAGTCTTCCAACAACAAAGAAGCCCAGGACCAGATGGATTCAGCACAGAATTCTACCAGACTTTCAAAGAAGAATTAATTCAATACTCTATCCCACTAAACAGAAGGACCATTGCCTATTTCTTTTTACCCTGATACCTAAATCACATAAAGACCAAACAAAGAGAATTACAGACCAGTTTCCCTTATGAACACAGGTGCAAAAATTCTCAATGAAATACTTGAAAACCAAATTCAAGAACACATCACAAAGCTCACCCACCATGATCAAGTAGGCTACATCCCAGAGATGCAGGGATGCTTCAGCATAGGTATGTAGTGTGAAGGACTCGGGGTTTACATGCATGAACACTAAGTGCTACAGAGCTTCTACAGGTATCTCTGATTCCTCTTCTTGACACATGAGGAACTTTGCTACATCAAATCAATTGTAATTTTTGTTTTCATTTGGAGGAATTGGAAAATTGTGTGGCTTAGTGATCCTTAATACTTGTATATAGCATCAGATATCTTTCCTAGCAGCTACTTTTTAAGGTTTAAGTTAAAAATTACCCAAAGCATAGTGTGACACCATTCTTTGAAACCATTTATGAAAGGAACTTACAGGTATTGCAGAGCCCAACAAAAGTCTGAAAACACTTACCACACATGTAGCATCGTCAAATTTGTTCCCCCAAATGTAGATATTAGATAACAGGAGGTTTGTTTTCATTGACTGTGAAAGAGCAACAAGCCCTTCTCCTTCTATCTTGTTGCTGACTACAGACAATCTGTAGAAAAGAAACATCATGGAATCCTGAAGTCCCACAAAGAATCTTAAGTCAGCATCAACACTTACTAAATCCATTTTATGAACATGTTTCAATGTGCTGATCTAAATATTGGCTGTAGAGGTTCTTTAATCCAAGGAACCTATTTTTTTTTTAATTGAATGTGTCATATACCCAGGAAAGTTTCCAATGTTTTAAAAATAGCCTGCTTGCTTCCCTTCCTTTCCTTTTTTCTTTCCTTTCCTTTTTCCTTTCCTTTTCCTTTTCTTTTTCTTTCCTTTCCTTTCCTTTTTCCTTTTTCCTTTCCTTTCCTTTCCTTCTTTCCTTTCCTTTTCTTTCCTTTCCTTTCCTTTCCTTTCCTTTCCTTTCCTTTTTCCTTTCCTTTCCTAAGATTTATTTATGTATTTGGGTGCTTTGCCTGCTTGTACGGCTGCACACCAGAAGAGGGTATCTGATCCCATTGTAGATGGTTGTGGGTGCTGGGAACTAAACTCAGGACCTCTGCAAGAGCAGCCAGTGCTCTTAACCACTGAGCCCTCTCTCCAACCCCTATTTGGTAAATGTTTGAGTAGATTACAAACATAAGTATTGTGTTAAATGCTTATGAATTTTCTGTTAGCATTCAGGATAAATGAAAGTTTTGGAGGCTGGAAAGATGGCTTAACATCTAAGAGCAATTGCAGTTCTTGCAGAGAACCCAGGTTCTGTTCTCAGCATCTACCACAGGCAACTCACAACCATGTCTAACTCCAGTTCCAGGGATCTGATTCCCTCTTTTGGCCTCTGTGTACACATTTGGTGCATGTATAAACAAGCAAGTGGATACACATAAATAAAAAGAGAAATAAAGATTTTTTTCTCATGAATTTGAACATACAATTATCCTATCCATTTTTTTAAAAGATAATCCTTAGAATTTTTTTACTTATTTTGATTAAATATAAAAACCATACTAACGCTTTAAGACTCCTGTTGTGGGAAGTTAGAGTTTCACTGAGGTACTTTGCGCCTGCATTTTCTATTCTGTTAAAAGAAAGATCTATTACTTCCAGGGTAGTATTGCTTTTCAGTACATCAGCCAAATACACCATTCCATCACGAGTTATTTTATTGCTGTGGAAGGAAGCATATTTAGCAACATTTTAAAAACACAAAGTATTGTTTTTATATTCATAAGCTACTTGAAACCATATAGTAAACTCTCTATTTCCAGTTAGTTTGCTCAACTTCCAAGAATAAAAATTCTCCATGAGGGGCTGGAGAGATGGCTCAGAGGTTAAGAACACTGGCTGCTCTTCCAGAGGTCCTGAGTTTAATTCCCAGCAACCACATGGTGGCTCACAACCACCTGTAATGAGATCTGGTGCCCTCTTCTGGCAGGCAGTCATGCATGCAGACAGAATGCTGTATATATGATAAATAAATCATAAAATAACCATCACAACATTAAAAAAACTCCAGGAAGTAATGCTTCCATATGTCTAGCAACAAGTTATTACAGATATATTACTGTATAAGCTAACCTAATAAAGCCTACAGCTTATGACAAAAGTTCAACAACAGTTAGAATTTCTAGTCACTGAAAATAATGTCTAACACATATCTTACACACTCTGAACATTTGTGTAGACTAACCTCAAGACTTAATCTTTGCATTGTCATGTAAATCACCACTTACCAGCTGACATCGAGGTAGCGTAGGCTGCTGTTCAGAAACAGCGCGTTGCACAGCTGTTGCATACCAAAATTTTTTATGCCATGTTTACACATATGCAGTTCAACAAGGGTGTGATTTTCTTTCAACATGTGGCCCATGTGAACTGTAGACTCTTCCTAAAAATAGGTAACGTCTTTTCTGAGTTTGAAGTATTACTTGTCCATTTCAAGAGCATATATTTTCTTAAAGTTAGGTGGATTTTTGTTTTGTTTCTTGGTACAGGGTCTCGTTATGTAGCTCGGGCTGATCTCAACCTTGTCTCTGTTGCCCAACCTCCTGAGGACTGGTGTTACAGGTGTGTGCCACTACATCTGACCTTAAATTGGCTTGTTAAAAATACTGCATTAAAAACAAAACAAGGCCGGGTGGTGGTGCCGCACACCTTTAATCCCAGCACTTAGGAGGCAGGCAGAGGTAAGCAGATCTCTGTGAGTTTGAGGCTAGACTGGTCTACAAAGTGAGTTCTAGGACAGCTATGGCTACACAGAGAAACCCTGTCTCCAAAAACCAAACACCAAAACAAAACCAACAACAAAACACAAACAAAAAACAAGAAGTCTGGGTGGTGGTGGCGCACACCTTTAGTTCCAGTACGTGGGAGGCAAAGGCGGGTGGATCTCTGTGAGTTCAAGGCCAGCCTGGTCTCAGAGTGAGTTCTAGGATAGCCAGGGCTCATGGAGAAACCCTGTCTCAAAAAAAATAAAACAATTTTATTAAGACTCTTAGTTTAGGGTTAAAGATACAACTCCCTGGGTAATGAGGACCTGAGTTCTATTCCCACTATTCACAGAAGCCAGGCATGGCTGCATATTCTTGGAACCTCATTGCTGGCTGATAAAGACAGGCAGATCATGGGCTCTTATGTCCAGTTAATCCAAACAGTGAACTTCATGTTCATTGTGAGGCTCTGGCTGAAGGCAGTAATGCGGAGAGTAATTGAGAAGACCTTTGGCTTCCTCGTCTGAACCCTGCATGCACCCTTACAGGCATACACAGTCACATATATATGCATATACACATATACAACAAAAAAGAGTCTTATCATATTTGCACTTGGCATATCTTTTTTTTAAATAAAACTATCATTACTGCCTCAAATCATATCTCTCGTGTGTGTGTGTGTGTGTGTGTGTGTGTGTGTGTGTGTGTGTGTGTGTGTGTAAGGGGAGCACAAGGGAGTGGACCAGGTCTTACCACATAACCTGGGCTGGCCTGGGAATTCAACATCCTACCTCAGCCTCCCAAGAGCACTGGGGTTGTGATGTGTACCACTATGTGTAGTTCCAAATGAAATGTGTACCTTCTTAGAAATAGGTAGCAGGAACTTGTAAAAAAAAAAAAAAAAAAAAAAAAAGCAGTAACTAAGTGACTTACAAAGAGGATGGATAATTGGGTTTACAGTAACAATAATAGTTATTTTAAGAGGAAAACTAGCAAAGCAGTTTTTTATATCTTAGTGTGTAGACTTCCCCATTCCCTCAGTGTGTCACCGGTCATCTTGATGGCTTAAGATACAAAGACAGTTCTCAGTGTCTTGAGACCCTCAGCTCTGCTTTGCCTGCCTGCCTTTTGTAGTGATTTCAAGTTCTGGAATATGTTTGTTCATTTTTAAAGTTTACAGTCTAGCTATTCCTAGGTGAAAGATACATGTGTACACGTACATTTTTTTCCTCAAAGGTAGTCTTGAGTTTTTATCCACAATCAAGCGTAAGTGGGCCAAAGCAGTTTTGTTAAGAAGTCCCTGTAATATGCTTTGTGAACAAATCATAGTATTTTACTCATCTTAAAAAATTGTTTAGACTTATTTTATATGTATACGTGTTTTGCTGCATGTGTGTCTGTGTACCATGATTGTGTCTGGTGCTTGCAGAAGCCAACTATGAAAAGTAGCACTTTAAAATATGCTTACTTCTCAGTGATAGGAAGGAGGAACAATGAGCCAGGTAATTTTAAATTATGGACAATATCTGAAAGTTTGAGGTTTATGTGAACAGTGAACCTCTAAGTTCATTATTTGAACTAGATAAAGTGTGCTGGGCCTTCTTTTCTCCTGTCACTGAGACCTGTCATAGAATGAGTTCTTATTTATGAGTTTGTTCTTGTTTTTACATTTCACCGGAGGGAGTGAGTGTGCATGCACATGTCACAGTGCACATGTGGAGGTCAGAGGTCAGCGACAGAAATCAGTTCTGTTCTTCCACCATGTAGTCCTTGAAATTGAACTCAGCTCATCAGGTTTGGCAGCAGAAGCTTTTTAACCCCTGAGCCATCTTGCCCGTCCAAGTTTATTTCCTTAAGAAGAATCCCACCCAAAAGGCTGTGGAAACAAGAAGCCACATTTTCATCTCCCTCCAACAAGAACCTTAGTCTATAGAAGGGGTCAAGTTCAGACTCGCCAGACTTCATGCATGCACTTGTGTTGTGTTCCAAGATGTAATGGTCCAGCCATACCAATATAACAAACGATAAAACAGCCGACATTGGGCGTACAACGTGACTTATGAAACTTTAAGCATACACATTTTCTTTCTGTCTTACACAGAACCTGAGTTTCATAAGCTGCTTAAGTAACAGCAGCTAAATGCATGTGAGTCACCAAGAAGTGACATATTTCTCCTTTAATACCTTTACAAGCTGCAGTTATAATATATAACAGGACTGTTCAAGAATGCAATGTATTCATGTACCATAAACCCCAGTTGGACCCTAGTCTTAGTCCTGTGGACACTGTCATCACTTGAATACTGACCTGTTCTCCATACAGTATAGGTCGGTTCAGGTTTATCCCCTTGATTGCTTGGTTTTGAGTCAGTACTGTAGAAAATGCTATCACACTTTGCAGTCCCTACAAACAGGTAAAATCCATTAAGGAAGTTAACAGTGTATCACTCTCCCTGCATAACAATTTCAAGATAATTATCTGAGTTCTGATAAAATTGTACAAAAGTTAAAACATCTCTTCTGAGAAGTGAATTGTTACCATATTCCTCCACCATGCCTTAAAGTCTGCAGCATGCATAGGGGGTTTCCCAATGTTTCAGTGCCTATTTCCTACGCGTGACTCTGGGCTCGCTCCTCAGTCATTTAGGTTCTCCACAAATGAGGAGACAGCCCTGTGGGTCCCCGCTAAGTCTCCTGTACAAACATGCTTGTGCAGTCATTCTTATATAGTCTTACTGGCAGTAAGTGAGTGCAACTAGGAAGGTTGTTAGACACATTTTTATAGCTCCTGTAGGTCTCCAACTCCGACTGGAGGGCCTGTCCCCCCTCATCTTTGTGAGGACACAACCACACACACAGCCTGTTAGCTGATAAATGGCTTTCTCTTGCTGCCTCTCATCCAGTTGGTCATTAAGTCTAAACACATGCCTCCAAAAGATGTCTCAAATTAGTTCATCTCCGAATGTTTCTGTGGTGGTTCCTCCTGCCCAAGCTGCTCGTCTCAAACCTGGATGGCTGCAGCAGCTATCCCAATGGCGTTGGCTTCTTGCTGCCCTCCACTTCCCACAGAGAAACTGGTGACCCTTCAAAGCACTGATCAGGTGTCCCTCAACTTTAAGCCTTTCCATGATTTGCATTTATATCAACTTCCTCTTCTCTGCCCCAGGATCTGTCCATGAACTTCTGTTCCTGAGGGCACTCTTAATTCTGCTCACACACTCACCTCCCTTGTGACCTGCCATATAGTTCCTGTCCTGGGAGAAGTTTAGTACTGTTTTACTGTTTAATTAATACCATCCTGTTCATTTGGGTTTTATTTTTTTCTGTACTGAGGATTGAGCCTAAGCTCTTATGCATACTAGGCGTGAACTCAAACTCAGCCCTTTTTCATTTTTCTTTTATTTTGAGACAAGGTCTTGCTAAATTGTCTAAGCTGGTCTTGAATTCATTCTGTAACCCCCAGGCTTCCTGACTCTGAAGTATTACCTTCTCAAGTTTCAGGCATCCATCTTATCAAATAAAATTACCTCCTCCCCAACATCAGAGTAGTTGGTTTTCTTGAAAGTACTTTTCTCTGTTGATTGACATTTCCTCCGAGTAAACTACAAAGCCTCATGAGATCGGAGAGCATCTCATTCACTGTTGTAGCCTTTTAGTGTCTCATGTGACTGGTGTGTAGAAGCAGCAAATACTGACTCACTAATTCCTAGAATTGTACCAGCTATATCTTGCCCTTCAAAAACATCTTTCCAAACCATTGCAGATTTTGTGTCCTACTGAATTGGCATTAATCTGAGTTTATGCAACAGATTTAAAGGTCTCAAGACTTGAAAGCATGATCAAGAAAAGTGTGATTTATAATTTGAAGAATGCAAAAAATGCAGATCTTGTTATCTGGGGATGAAGCTTCCAGAGCCACTTTTAGCATCATCACAACTTTCACAGTACAACATACTCATTGCAAAATATCTTCTATCAGAAGACATCTACATTAATACTTATGAAGTAGTATTTGTTGACTGTAAATGAGCATATCATTTTCTGTAAGTCACATACAGGTTAAGATGAGTTATGCATAGAGTTTAGAATATCTTTATTATGCTAGTTATTGTCCAATTATTGTGTTTGCTGTACTATGATACTTTAAAACTTTACCTTATATACAAGTGTCTTGCCTACATATATGTATGTGCACCATACATATGACATATGTAGTGTCAATGAGGCCAGAAGAGATAACAGATCCCCTAGAACTGGAGTTACAGATGGTTGTGAGCTGCCACATGGGTGCTGGGAACAGAACCAGAGTCCTCTTTAAGAGCAGTAAATGCTTTTAACTCCTGGGCCATTTCTACAGTCTCTATAATCTGATTAACAGTCTATATCACTGCATGAATGGAAAACCACATTTCCCGCGAGAGTAGAGTAAACATTAATGTCTTGTCAGGGTAGCAGCATATGTGTGCAATTCCAGCACTTGGGAGACAGAGGCGGGAGAACTGTGAGTTAACTGCCTTGGGCTGCATGGAATCCTTTGCTCAGAAACAAACAAGAAGAAACCCGTCTTCTAGCTTCTCCTGCTGTTTCCCTGGGAGAAGACCCACTGCACTAGTGACTTTCTCAGAACCAGCTCACCAGGTCACAGTCGCCCAGATCCAGTTTCTCCAGGGATGAGTTTATCTGCAGCATTGCAGCAAAAACCATGCCGCCTGCATTTTCAATCTTATTTCCAGTCATTCTCAAGTATTTGAGAGTTTTGTTTTTCTGGAAGAGAGAAACAGTCAAAACTTAGTTGCTTAAATTTGAATTCACAAAATTCTCAATTAAATGAGTCAGCAGGTTGTATTACTATTTGCAAACTAATTTCTACAGAGAAAGAGTAGGATATATTCTGTGAAAGTAACCTGTAGTGCATTCCTGCTGAGCTCCTGGCTTGGCTCCAGAAAGTAGCACCTAGCCCTAATCCTTCCTTTGTTTAACCACACCTTTTGTTTCTCTTGTTGCCCTATATGAATCTGGTCTGAGAGTCAAGGATCAGAGAGTCTCCCAAGGATCAAAGGCCTATGCAAAACTTGGTTCTGGAAACCCAGAAAACTGAGGTACCTGATAAATCAAGTAATTTGTACTTGGTATTTGGTCTCTGGAAGCTCCTTTTGGGTGCTTTGAAGGTATGGAAATTAACTGGCTAAACTGTAATAGTAAATAAAAATGCCCTAGGCGAAGGGAAAGTACTTCAGTCCTTTGAGGCTGGACCCCCTGCAACCATGAAAGGCTAGGTTCGTTCTTAAGATGCCTCTGAGTCTTCATTCATTGGACCCAAGTGAACCCACACACCTGTGTCGAGACCATTCAGTTACATTTAGTGCCCAACATGGGGCTTGAAGAAGGACAGAGGATCTGAAGGACAGAGGAGCTGGCCATCTTAAGAACTGGAGAGAGCACTCTCAGGGTAAGAGGACTCCAGGATTGGCAGGGTCATGGGGAATTTAAACTCCCCATCTCAGGAGCAACAAAATGTACAGTTGCTAAATGCTTATCAAATAAAAAGCAGTAACTGCACAATCTTTAAAGATAGAAATACAGTGGCTCCTGAGACAGGAAATAAATAAAAGAAAAAGACCTTTCTCAATAGAGAAAAGGGAAAGAAAGAAAATAAAAAAGGAAATCTTCCCAATAGAGAAGAGGGAAGGAAAGGAAATAAAAGGAAATTTCTCAATGGAAAAGGGGAAAATGTTTAATCAAGAAAAAAAGGATTTTCTCAGTAAAAAGGGGGAAAATATTAAAACTAGGCCTAAAGAGTATAAGGCCCCGTAAAAGAAAAATAAAGAAAAAAAAAGCCTCTTCTCAGTAGTAATAGAAGAAGAAAAAGTTCTTTCCGATTGTAAAAAATTTCAGGATAGTTAAAACTCTGAGCTCTCTCTGCCTGCAAGCATCTAAATTACAAAGAATCAACAGGTGGGCCTCACTGCTGCTGGCTGAACAGCAAACCCAGAGCTTAGAATTATGTTGTCTGTTTGCTTAACTTTGGTTTTTAAATGTTTTTTTATTTTTCCCCTAGAGCAGGAATAACTCAACATTGAAGATCCCTTCGTTGAAAATGTTTTCTGTTTTTCACTAATGATGGGAATAACTCATTATTAATAGTCCTTTCATGGGAGAAAGAGGAAGTTTAAATGGGCCCAACTTCTGGTGAAGAACTGTTGCAGTCAGGACATGGAATGCTAAGTCGATGCTGTTTGAATTTCCAGAGATATTAATCATTCAGTGTATAGAGGATGTTCTCTTCTTTAGATTGTCTAATAATGTTTGGATGAATGTTTGATTTTCATGGTAGATAAACTAAAGGAACAGGATTCATAATTTTCAACTATATATTGGGTATGCTCTTGTCTGTTGATCATTACTGAGAATTTGGCTCTGCTCTTTAAGTTGCTTTCTAGAAATTCTTGGTTAAATTCTATAGAAATGTAACACCTGAAACAGATTGGGTTGTTAGCTTATTAAATAATATGATTGCTAGGATAAAAACTCACAGAAAATAATCTCTTACTGATAAAGAGATTACAAAATTTTTTTCCAGTAAATAAAATACAGATAAATTGTTTGATCCACATTGTTAATAATTGACAAGTTGCATTAATTAATTAATGTGTTACTTACAATCTATAAAACGATCCTCTTTTTAAGATTTTATAAAAGTACTCCAGAGTATTGCCTAAAGTTACCTCTTAAAATCCTATAGAGATTGTATTTAATGTTTTTATAGATGATATATATAAAAAGGACCATGGAAATAGAAGCTGGTGATAAAATTGCTCAGTTATTCTTACTTCCATATCTTAAACGCAAAGTGGCGCCTGTATGTAGAACTGGAGGCTTTGGAAGTTCAGGGGAAAAGGTGTTTTGGAAAACAGTTATCAATGATAAACAGCCTAAATTAAAAGTAAGATTACATGGGGTTGAGATTGAAGGATTATTGGATTCTGGTGCTAGATGTATCTATAATTTTACAAGAATCCTGGAATCCCAACTGGCCTTTACAAGAAGTCTCCATTCAATTTATAGACATTTGAACATTATCTCAAGTAAAACAGAATGTAGAATGGATTAAATGTCTATGACTGATACAGCCATAAATTTATGAGGAAGAGATTTGTTACAACAATGGGATCTCAAATTAATATTCCTACAATTTCAAAAACAGCTTATAAATTGATATTTAAATTGGGATATATTCATGAAAGAGGCCTCAGAAAAAATTATAAGGAAAAGTCACAGGCTATTCAGGTTGTACAAAGACAAGATAGGACAGGATTTGGTTATCCAAATTTAGAGTAGGGGCCACCATCCGTAGCCTAACTTTATATCAATATTTCATAAATCAACCACTGGAAATGACTTGTAAACAATTTCCTTAGTCTATTATTTATCACTATATGGATGATATTTTATTGACTGCCTCTGATACAGATACCTTAAAAAATGTTTAACATAATACAAAAAAATTTTACCCTGTTGCAGATTACAAATTTCTCCTAAAAAAAACAAAAAAAGAGATTCTCTTAGCTATTTAGGCTATAAATTAAATAAACTGAGAATTCAGCTATGGAAAGTACAGATTAGGAAAGATTGACTGCATACTCTTAATGATTTTCAAAAATTATTGGGTAATATTAACTGGTTGCAGCCTACAAATGGCCTACTCAATAATTAACTAATTTGTTTCAAATTTTGCAGTGTGGCTCAGATTTTAAACAGTCCAAGACAGTTAGCAGCTGAGGTTAAAAAAAAATTAGCTCTGGTAGCACAAAAATTACAAAATGCCTATATGGATAGATTAGACCTTACAAAGAGGTGTATTTTAGTAATTTTACCTTCAAATCATTCCCCTCCTGGACTCATTATGCAGAGAGAGGATTATATTTTCATATGGATTTTCTTAGCTCACAAACAGTAAAAAAATTAAAAACCTATATAAAAAAGCTTCTAAAGTAATCATAAAGGAAAGATTAAGACTTCATCAATTGTCAGGTATGGATCCAGCTGAGATTATGGTACCCTATACCAATGCTGAAATTAGGCAATTGTTCAGAGATCTAACCTCACCCAAAAAAAGATGCTTGTTAAACAGAAGGAGGATATGAGGACCCCAGAGATAGACTGCATAATGCCCTACTATTTTTAAAAGTTTTTAAATGCTAATGAAACAGGAACAACATTGAGTTATGGAAAGAATTGCTAAATCGAGTCAGCCCATGTATTATAAATATTTTAACACCAAAATAGTCAGGGAAAATGTTAAGTTAGGGCAGAGGTTATGCTTATGTTTCCACAGGAGATAATAAATTGTGGATTCCATTGAAATTGATAAAAATCTGCCATGAGCAAAAGACATCTCCAAGATGCTGAGTTGCAGAATGCCTCTGCTGAAGTGGAGACACAGGAGACCTTTACAACTAATCCTTCCTCCTGGGGACAGCCTAAGAGTTTGTGTGACAAAGGAGAGATGATACTTTGCATGATTCACAAGCCTCTGAATGCTACAAACTTATTTCTTGCCATGCTATCCTTGGTAATGGTGCAGGTAAAGGTGATGGATCCTAATTATGGGCTTATATCCCCAGTCGTCCAATTAACATAGCAGTAGGTTGGGGAGATATGAATATCCCTTGCTACAGGTCACAGGAATATATTATAAGAACTCAACTGGTGATGGTAAAGCCACTCACTACCTGAAGGATCAAGGAATTCCTCCAGAGGAAGCCAAATTCCAAGGAGCATTTGGTATTATTTGGCTTGTTATATATCAGCTGTCTTCTGTTATGAAAATCATGTGTGCCTTCATAGCTTTCCCAATTGATTTTTTCCTGAGAATTGCTAACAGTGTGGACTGATCACTATTTGGACATATACGTTCGAGGTATTTGGAGAACAACCTCAGGAAAGACTTCCTTCCCTCAGGCCCATCCATTTCTTCTCATTTTACAGCTGGAATCAGATAACTCCCTTAGCCACATTCAAGGACTAACAGAAATAACAGTCCAGACCACCACATGCTAGTCTCCTGATTTAAGGTAAATTCCACAAGGAGACACCGCCTAGGTCAGGTGGACCTTAAGTAATAGTTTTGCACAATTTAGCTCAGACTCTCCTTTTCTTACAGCCTTACTAGCTTTATAGACCTCTAACTCCTTACCTAACCACTTCTAGGAATATTTAGATAACCTTGTGCGCTGACAGCTATGCTCAGCCAGAACCCCAGTTCAAGCCTCCCTGTAATTATTGTCATTAGCATCATCTGGCCAGGTCCATCCCCAGACGGAGGAAAGTAACTTATCAGAGATACCTCTGTACTGTCTAAGAACAGACTTAAGCATCCAGACTACCCGTTTGAGAAGGCTGGCAGATGTGCTAATTAAGCTTAACTTTCTCTTTTCCCAAATCTTACCTCTAGTTCCATATCTCCCTTTAACTATCACTAGAGGCATCTAGCTGTATACAGGTTGCCTAGCGACGGAGCACAGTTTCCCCCACCCAGCAGAAAAACAGCAGATAGCTTGGGCAGATAAGGGTCAAAGGGATAAAAAGGCAGTTTTATTTTCAGAGAAGGTGGATAGAACTTAGAGGTATAAGGAGAGGAGAGGAAGAGAGGAAGGGAGAGCTTAGGACAGAGAACTGAGAGGGATAAGGAGGATTTTGACCAGAGAGAACGTGTGGACGAGATGGAAGATGAGGAAGAGCCAGATGGGGAGTACTAGCTGGGTAAGAACAAGATGAGAAGGACCTAGATGAGGCAGAATTAAGATGAGAGAATTAAGATAGAACTTAGAGGGAGCAGTGGATAAATATAGAGAGAAATCAGGCAAGAAAGGAGGTAGGCATGAGAACAGAACTGAAGCTGTGTAGATAGGGTTTTATCTCAGAGGAATAAAGCAAATGGACTAAAGAACTTGGTGTACTTAGATTCATTTCCCAAAAATAATTCTCGATACTCGTAGTTTTACCTTCTGAGCCCCTGGGAAGTATATTAAATAAGGCTGGTCCTTTATTAATGTATAAGAATTCCTGTAATGGTTAATGAATCTTCTTGGCTACCTGGTCCTTATGACAACAGAGGTCCCACTCAGCCAATGGAGAAGGGTAAAGTGGTTGACAATTCCACCATTGGAGTAAAATGAATTCCTATTTGCATGGGAAATGGAATTCAGTGCCTAAATATAACCTCTCAAGTATGGCTAGCCATAGTCAATACTACCCAGGATTATGGTAATAAGTTTTATATGCTTCATGCATCCTGTTTTAAAGGACAAAAGATTAATACTACTAATTCCATAAATCTACCATTCTGTGAGCTGAGGGTTACCAACAAGGAATCTGACTGGGTACATTGGCAACAGTAGAAGAGTAAGAAACCTCGAGTGCAAATTAATATTTCCCAAGGAGACGTCATTGATTGGAGCTCTTATGGCTCCTCTCAAAGAAAATATTCTCACCCAGAGTTAAAGTGGAAATGGTATAATATAAATGGAATTGTAGAAATCAGTGCTTCTATTAATGAACCTACTCGGTGGCATGGAGTTGGAATGGCAAGTCCTCTCCTACAATTTGGCAATTCAATTCAGACTAACTTGCAGAAATTGGAAAGTGCCTTCTACCCTCTTAAGGTGTGGGAAGGAAAAATAAACATTAAAGATAATAAGTACACTGTCTTTTAGACTAAATCAAAGCCATCCCATTATGGCATGTGTACCATTACCTTACTTGCTATTAAAGGGGCCCTTCATACCTGTGTTAATTCTAGTATTTTTTAAATTTGACCTTTGAAAGTTTATATATTCTTAGAGCAAGGCCAACAATTTGGGTACTAATGAAGTTGTCAAGGTCATGGCATGATGATCCTGGTACAGAAGAGAGAAATATTAAAAAGAACACATCGTACGGTTGGACTGGTGGTTGTAGTTATTATGGGAATCATTGCATTGACAGCTACGGCAGCAGCCTCTGGAGTAGCGCTTCATAAAGAAATCCAAACCACTGAATTCATTAGAGATTGACATAGACATTCAGAAGAACTTTGGACTGAACAAAATAAGATTGATAATGAAATAGTAAATGAATTAGCTGAATTAAGGCAAGCTGTTGTGTTAGGGGATCAGTTAGAGATTTTGAAGGAACAGGTAAAATTAAAATGTGATTGGAATGTTTCTTGTTATTGTATACACCCTTAAGATTTAATGAAAGCAAATGTGATTGGAAAAAGGTTAGGATGCATTTTTTTGGGTCACCCTAATTCTTCTCAAATGGTTTTTGATTTACAGAAAGAAATCAAAGAAACTTTTGCAAAAAAAGTTACCTAATACGAAAGGAATGGACATCATGGAAAATCTAGCGGATACCGATGCCTCATTCAATCCTACAAATCACTTTAATAGATTTCTTATCCTAGCAGTTTTGCCCTTGTTCTAGCAATAGTAACTTTATTGGCTTTAAAATGTGTTTTGGTCTATTACATAAGATTGTAAGACAAATAGATAGGAAGGAGGCTATATTTACTGTAAGGCTACATAACCTTCGAGATAACTTTTGTTTGTTTGTTTGTTTAAGGAAAAGGGGGATTTGTAGTGCATTCCTGCTGAGCTGCTGGCCTGGTTCCAGAGAGAAGGGCCTAGCCGTAATCCTTCCTTTGTTGAACCACACCTTTGTCTCTGTTACCTTTATAGCCCTATGTGAATTCTGTCTGAGAGTCAAGGATCAGGGAGTCCCTCAAGGATCAAAGGCCTATGCAAAACTTGGTTCAGGAAACCCAGAAGACCATGATAACTGATAAATCAAGTAATTTGTACTTGGCATTTGGTCTCTGGGAGCTCTTTTTAGGTTGCTTTGCCCTGGGCAAAGGGAAAATGCTTCAGTCCCTCAAGGCTGGACTCCCTGCAGCCATGAAAAGCTAGATTCATTCTTAAGATGCCTCTGAGTCTTCATTCCACAGATCTGCGTGAATCCACACACCCGTGTCAAGACCATTCAGTTACAGTAACCTCTAATGTCTCATAATAGCTGAATATTTTAAAAAGAATGACCAAGAAACAAATACCCAGGAAATAAAGGAGATTTTAATATTCTTTCAATTGAAATTCTATAAATTTGTTTCCTAAGAAAAATGTATTACTGAGTTGAAATTCACATGGCAAGAACTGACCATTCTAAAATGTTCAATGGCATTTACTTCATTCACCATGTTGTGTAGCCAATCCTGTAGCTAGTTCCCAAACACTTCCCACCATCCCTTGAAGCAACCCTGTATCCAGCTATCATTCCCCATTTGGGGGGCGGGGGTGGTTTCGGGATCGAAATCAGTGCTTCATATGTGCCAGGCTTGTGGTTCTCAACATGTGAGTCACAACCCCTGGGTGTGAGGTTGAACAACCCTTTCACAGGGTTCACATGTCAGATATTCTGCATACCTGATATTTACTTTATAATTCATAACAGTAGCAAAATTCAGTTATGAAGTAGCAATGAAAATAATTTAATGGTTAGGGGTCAGCACAGCATGAGGAGCTGTATTAAGGAGTTGCAGCATCAGGAAGGTTGAGAACCACTATGTTAGGCAAATGTTCTGTCATTGAGATACATCCACAACTCCAAATTTTATTTTATGTCTATGGGTGTTTGCCTGCATGTACATACACTGTGTACATGCCTGGTGCCCATGGAGACCAGTAGATGGTATTGGATCCCCTGGAACTAGAGTTAAACCAGTTATGAGCTGCTATGTGGATCCTGGGAACAGAACCCAGGTCCTCTGCAAGAGCAGCAAATGCAGGCAAACTAAAACAAAAACAAATAAATCTTAAAAGCAAAAAGACAACTGTTGTCCAAAAACAGCTCACCTCATTAGCAAAGGCACAGGACTGAACATGGTCTAAGAAACAAGTGCACGCTGAAAGTAACATCAGGAACAGTGGCCCTCAAGCCAGTCTTAGAAGACCACCACGGAATCATAAAGCGAACACTGCACCAAGAAGATACAGTGATTGCAAGTGTATGTGTAACAAACACTACTGGGCATAAAGTGGGTACAATGATAATCTATAATTTCAATATCCCACTTTCATCAAATATATGTCAGAGAAAAAGATCAACAAAGAGACTGGAGTTAAACTACCATCACTCAACATGGATTTAACAAGCCAGGCATGCCAGTGAGTGCACTCTGGGGGTAGAGGCAGGAGAATCAGGCGTTCAATGTCATCCTTGGCTATACAGTGAGTTTGAGACCAGGTTGGGTTACACGAGACCCTGTCTCAAAAAAAAAAAAATGGGCTTCATAGACATCTATAAGATACTACTTCTAGCAGCTGTAGAATACCCAGTCTTCTCCACAGCCTGTAGGACTTCATGGGGCAAAGAAATTTTAGTCACAAAGTAATTTTCTATGTTTTTAATTGAAATAATGTCTTGCATCTTATCAGACCATAGTGGAATAAAACTAGAATTTATGGCAAGATAAAGTAAAATGAAGTACAAATGCATGGAGATGAAGTGTATACTCATGAATGGTAGGGGGGTCACTAAAGAACTCAGGTATTTAGAATTCCTAGAATCCAGTGAAAAACCAACCTCTCAGGACCTTAGGATATAACAAAGGCTGTTCTTAAAGTGTAGCCATGAGTACTTGCATTAAAAAAAGTCAGAGGAGCCAATAAGATGTCTCAGTGCTGCCAAGTCTAACAACCTAAGTTGGATTCTGTGCTTGCTGGTTTTGTGTCCATTTATCACAAGTTAGAGTTATTTGGGAAGAGAGAACCTCAACTGAGAAAATGCCCCCAACCAGATTGGCCTCTGGGCACGTGTGTGGCACACTTTTTTTTTTTTTTAAAGATTTATTTATTTATTATGTATACAGTATTCTGCCTGCATATATGCCTACAGGCCAGAAGAGGGCACCAGATCTCATTACAGATGGTTGTGAGCCACCATGTGGTTGCTGGGAATTGAACTCAGGACCTCTGGAAGAGCAGTCAGTGCTCTTAACCTCTGAGCCATCACTCCAGCCCATGGCACACTTTCTTAATCAGCGATTGATGTTGTTATTTTTAATCAGAGGACTCAACTAGATAATTATGCACCAGAAGATCTTAGAAAAATAAGAACAAAGGGGCTGGGGAGATGTTTAATGGGTAAAATGCTCACTGTATAGGCAGGAGGAACTGAGTTCCAACCCTAATCACACAGGCACAGTGGTGCATCAGTAACCCCCCCCCCCCCACCCTGGGGAAGGCAGGGGCGAGACAGGCAGTTCCCAGGGGCTCATTGGCTAGCTAGTCTAGCTAAAATGAGCTCCAGGCTCAGAGACTCTGTCTCAAAAAATAAGGTGGTGAGTAATAGAGGACGACATAGCATCAGTCTCTGGCCTCCATACACATGGACACACGTGTATACAACACACACATATACGCACGCACGCGCACGCACACACACACACACACACACATACACGGCCGTACAAACACAAGCAAAGCAAGAACGAACCAAATCTAAAAGTGGTGAGATGGACACTGAAAAGATAACCCACAGACTCCATTAGACAAAAAGTTGACTCTGAAAGGATAAGCAAGAGTAACAAACCCTTAGCCAGATGAGCCTAGAGAACTCTCATCAAAGCTAGAGGTGGTAAAGGTTTGTTACAAGATGAAATCTAAGATTCTTAAGGAACAGTTTGAAAGCATATTCCAACAAATTGGAAAATCTGGAAAAATGAATATGTTCCTAGGCACATGTGAACCACCGAAATTAAATCCAGAGGCTATAAAGAAAGTAAGGAAAGAAAGGTAAAATCATCACACAGAACATGATCTTATACCATATATGGAAAGTCTTAAGTAGTCCATCTCCAAAAAGCTGTTCAAACTGATAAGTTCAGGGAGAGCAGAATGCAAGATTTACCTAAAAATCAATTCTATTTCTATATTCTAGAGATGGACAACCCCACGTAATGTTAAGAAAATAATTCCAAGCCAAGTGTGGCAGCACACATCTTTAATCCCAGTACTCAGGAAGTAGAGACAGGCAGATTTCTGAGTTTGAGGCCAGCCTGGTCTACATAGTTCTAGGACATCCAGGGCTACATAGTGAGACCCCCTTAAAAAAATGAAACTGTTCCATTTTAGTAGAATCAAAATGCATAAAATATAAGGGATATAGTTAACAAAACAAGGATAAGATTTGCACACTGAAGAATGTAAACCACTATATATTTCAAAGGAAATGAGCTGAGTTGTCAGAACATCCCATGCTTGTGGACTAGAATAGTTGACATTGTTAAAACAACAGTATTACCCAAACTATCTATAGACTCAAATCATTACAGTCCAAACCCCAGCTGCTTTTCTTCCTGAAATTGACAAAGTGCTTTTAAAATTTGTCTGGAAATGCAATTGACCCAGAAGAATCAATATAATCTTGAAAAATTATTACAGATACATGACTCATATCTTCATTTTTAAAAACTACAATTAAGAATCAAGACAGTATGGAATTAGCATGAAGACAGACAGATTCATAGAGCTTGAAAGTACCACAGAAACAAGCCTTACATTTTTGTTCAACCAAGTTTTTAAAAATTAGTTTTCATTTGTTGAGATTATGATATATTATTGATTCCCCCTTGCCTTCCCTCCCTCCAAACCTCATATACTTCTCCTTGCTCTCTTTCCCAACTGATGTTTTGAAAAAGGTACCAAGACAAATGAATGGGAGAAGGAATAGCTTTTTCATGTATGTCCTTGTGATAACTAAATATCCACATATAAAAGAATGAAGTTAGACTCCTACTTCTCACTATATACAAAAATTAAGTCATAGTGGGTGAATAAAAGAAAATTATTAGAATCAAATAGAAATGTAAACTTTGCAACTTTGGATTAGCCAAAGCTGCCTTAGACAGACCACTATAGGCATAAGGATCCTACCAACTAGATAAATGTGAGTTTTGTCAAAATCAAAACGTTTTGTTTCAAAGAACAGCAAGAAAGTGAGAGAAGGGTCTGGAGAGATGGCTCAATGGTTAAGAGCACTGACTGCTCTTCCAAAGGTCCTGACTTCAATTCCCAGCAACCACATGGTGGATCACAGCCATCTATAATGAGATCTGGTGCTCTCTTCAGGCCTACAGGCATACGTGTAGGCAGAACACTGTATACATAATAAATAAATAAATCTTTAAAAAAAAAGTGAGAGAAAATATTTTCACATCATAAATCTGATAGGGTCTTATATCTGGATATATGAAGAACACTTACAACTCCAAAAGACCACCAGACAGCTACAAGATGCACGAGATGCACCACTGTAGCCCCATGTGCTCAGAAAACTGAAGCCAAAGGAGCCCTTGAGCAGAGGTTCAAGATTAACCTGAGCAAAATGGTGAGATATTATCTCAAAACAGACAAAATCTAGGCTTTAAAAAAGGGCAAATGATTTGAACAAATGTTCCTCCAAAGGGAGAACACACAAAAACCATGGGAAAATGTGAAGTCCATTATTCACTGGGGCCTCCTCACACACACTTACTGAGATGACAAGAACAATTGAGCTGAGGATGGCAGGACCTAGAACACTCACGTTGTCGACAGAACTGTTAAAAGCTGCAGCTACTTTGGAAAACAATTTGGCAGTTCCTCAAAATGTTTTACAGAACTATAACATGGCCCAGCAATTTCACTCCTAGGTATATACCTGCTACAAGTTATTTGCACATTACGTGAAGGTGTGTTGCTGAGATCGGTGTAATAAAAAGTTGAACAGCCAATAGCTAGGCAGGAGAGCATAGGCGGGAGTTCCAGGCAGAGAGAACTCTGGGAAGAAGAAAGGTGGGATTTTGCCAGCAGACTAGGAGCAATTTGGAAGAGGTAACCGAGTCATGTGGCAGAATATATATTTAAAAATATGGGTTAATTTAAGCTAGTTGAGAAAAAGCCTAAGCTAAGGTCAAGCTTTCATAACTAATAATAAGTCTCAGTGTCATTATTTGCTGGCTGGCAGTCTCAACGAGAAAGTACTACTACATATACCCTCCACCAATCAAAAATATTTGTCTGCGTAGGAACATGAAAGTGCAAATTAGCATTATTCATAACAGTCAAAAGTAAAAACCCAAATGTCCATCAACGGATGAACACAATGTGATATACCCACAGAATGGAATGTCACTGAACAATAAAAAATTTGATATGGGGCTGAAGAGATGATTCCGCAGTTAAGGCACCGGCTGCTCTTCCAGAGGATCTAAGTTTGATTACCCAAATAGCAGTTCACAACTATCCATAACTCCAATTCCAGGGACCCTGACACCCTCTTCTGGCCTCCTAGTGTACCAGGCAAGCATATGGTACACAGACATGCATGCAGACAAAACACACACACAAAAAAGTTCAAACTGTGCTACAACATTGATGAACCTTGACAATATTAAGCCATCTATTATATGATTATATTTATATGAAATAACCAGAGTAAGTATAAATGGTTAGTGGCTGTGAAGGCTGAGGAGTAGAAGCAAGGCTTCACTAACAGGTGGAAGGGTTTTCTTTGGAGGTTATAAGAATATCCTAAAAACGGGCTGGGAGACAGCTTGGTAGAGAGAGGCACTGTTCTGCAAACATGAGCATGTGAGTTCAAATCCCCAGTACCCAGATAAAAAGTCAAGCATGGCCGCAATGCCTGTAAGTCCAGCACTGGGGTGCAGAGACACCTGAGCATTCACTGCCTAGCCAGCCTAATCTAAATGGCAGGCTTCCCGCTTACAAGAGACTGTCTTATGGCAATAATGTCGAGGTGATAAAGGAAGACACTGGACTTCCTGCTCTGGCTTCCACATGCAAGCATGCAGGCACATGCACCCACATATGCATGCAAACCCCTCCCCAAGTGAACACATATATATATACACACATAAAAAAAAATTGTAAAATAGTGGTGGTGGTGGTGGTGGTGAATATGCAGCTCTGTAAAGAAATTTATTTATACACAGGGTCTCACTATGTAACCCTGGCTGGCCTGGAACTATGTATGTAAACCATACCAGCCTCAAAGTTACAGAAATCCCCCTGCCTCTGCCTCCCAAGTGCTGGGATTAAAGGCATGCGCCACCATTCCCAGCCTCTCTAAACACACTTTAAAATTTTCCCTTGAACTGAAAACATTGAGAGAATGTTTTGTATATGCAAATTACATTGCAACCAATTTTGTTAATGTTTTTAAGGAAGAAAAGACTTGTGTGGGCTTGCCGTTCAGTTTGAAGGTAGAGTTTATCATAGAAAGAGAGTGACGTGGCTGGTCACATTGCAACCACAGTCAGGAAGCAAAGAGAGATGAGTGCCGGGGCTCATCAGGCTTTCTCTTTTCCCATGTTTTATTCACTCCAAATCCCATAACCCACATTTATGATCGATTTGCTTTCTTCAGTTAAACCTCTGCAAATGTCTGTTTTGACAGGTGTCTACTGTGTGATCCTAAGTCCAGTCAGGTCGACAATGAACATAAATTTAAACATAAATCTACTCTTTATCAACTTGATACCCAAACATAATCACTTATAAACTACACCCACCACTGGTCCTCAGAGGCACATGGCCATCTCGTAAGCATCATGCACCAAGCTCAATTCCAAGATCCCCCACTAAGTCTTAGCAGCTCCAACTTTATTCCAAAGTCTAAGTTCAAAAGTCTGCTCTAAGACTCAAGGTACTCTTAACTGTGAACGCCTGTAAAATGTTGAAATAAGTTACACACTTCCCGTATACAACAGCACCACGTACTCTCCCATCCCAACAGAGATACATGAGAGGACACAGAAGGGTCAGACTACAGCGAGATCAAACCTGAAGCCGCATGTCCAGCATCTGGTCTCCACTGGAATTGGGTCACTCTGCCCTTCCAGCTCTGCTCGCTGTGGCAATTATGGCCTCTTTCAAGGGCTGGCTCCTCTTGCTGCCTACAGGTTTCCTCAGTAAATATCCCATATTTCTGGTGTCTCCAATACCCCGCCTTACTGTTACCACTTAGACCCCACCCCTCATGTCTTCATGCACAGACCAGAAGCTCCACGTAGGGATCTGACCCTGCTGCACCTTGTATGGCCTCAGTGTTATTCTGGAGCCTTGGTGCAAGTCTTCACAAACCTCCCATGCTTGTATCTTGCATGCCTGCAAAACCTCCACTACAGCGAAGATGCCCCCTGAGTTCGGCTGCCAGCTCATGATATAACCTGGCCTCCTTGGACTATAGCAGCCTCTGCATGCCGTCATACTTGAACCTGGAGAGAAAACTTCCTTAGGTGCCCATTTTCCAACAGGGTACACTGAAGATTATATTTCTTTCAGGACATGTACTTTCAGATGAACTTGCCTTGTTACGCCTTGGAGATTTCCACCCAACGGTCTTGCATTCAAGGCAATATTTCTACTGCATGGTGCAAAGTGTGAGGTTTCTCTTTATGATGTCACTCGCCTTACCAGTCACAGATGCTCTGTCAGCACCTGCTGTCTCCAGCCCTTTGGCCAAACTGTACCTTTCTCCAGGATTTCTGTTGTCTTTCACTGTAAATCTGACTAGGAGCCCTGACTGAGCAGTAACTGCGCACAGCCTGGACATTATGTTGTCTTGAAATTGCCTCCACCAAACAACTTGGGCCATTACTCTTGACTTCAGCCTCCCTGGAGATTTTAGGACATAGAAGACAAGTAGATTCTTGGTCAGACTACACCACACGTGCTCTCTAAGGCAGTTCCTGGTGGAGTCTGTTGCCTTCACAAGCCCTGGCTCCCTGTCCTCATTTCTTTTTCTTTCTTTCTTAGATTTTATTTATTTTTATTTTATGCTTTTGTCTGTGTATATGTCTGTGCAGCAGTTGTGTGCTTGAGGCCCACAGAGAACAGAAGAGGGTGTCAGATCCCCTGGAACTGGAGTGATAGACAGTTTGTGGATGCTGGGAACCAAGCCCGGGTCCTCTGCAAGAACAAGTGTTATTAACTTCTGAGCCATCTTTCCAACCCCTTATTTTTCTATTACCATCATCATCATTGTGTGTGTGTGTGTGTGTGTGTGTGTGTGTGTGTGTGTGTGTGGACAGCAGAGGCCAACTCTTGGGAGTTGGTTCGCTCCTTCTACCATGGATTCCATAGAATAACTCAGGTCACCAGGCTTGCATGACAAAACCATCTCGGTGTTCATATTTCTACCAGCACCCTGGGCTTCCAAACTCCCAACACAATGGCTCATTAAACCCCACTTACACCTGCGCATGGTTCCAAATGCTTCTACATTCTTTCCACATACTAGTTCTAAAGGCCTACAGACTAGAGGAGTTTATTACAGTAATACTGTCTCAGTAGCAATCTTCTGTATTGCTTATATCTCTCCTTGCTGTGACCAAATCCTTGCCAAGAAGCAACTTGAAGAAGGCAAGGGTGGTGTCTGGTTCACAGATCAGAAAACAGCCTACCATGATGGGCATGACAATAGGGATGGAAGGTGACTGGGTCAGACAGTACTGCAGCCAGGTGTCAAAGAAAGAGAAACGGTGGCATTCCTTCAGAGACAAGGTCTGACCTGTGTAGCCCAGGCTACCCTTGATCTCAGCCACCCTCCTGCCTCTTCTTCCAAGTTCTGAGGTCCCAAGTGTATAACCAAGCAAAGCTGTGTAGTACTTTTTTAATGAGTTCAAAGTTCTCAAGTAAGAGCCACACTTATATAAACTGAACCACACTAAAACTATATATTTAAGGGGCTGAAGAAATGTCTCCAAGGTTAAGAGCAATTACTGGTCTAGAAAAAGACCTGAGTTTGGTTCCCAGCACTCACATGGTAGCTAACAGTCACCTGTCACTCCAGGTCCAGGAGATTCAATGCCCTCTTCTGACCTCTTCAGGCACCAGGTACACATGTGGTACACATACATGGAGGCTCATACACATAAAAAATAAATAAATCTTTGGGGCTGGAGAGATGGCTCATCAGTTAAAAGAACTGTTCTTCCAGAGGACTCGGGTTCAATTCCCAGCATCCATATGGCATCTTACAACCGCATGTAACTCTAGTTCCTAGACTCCCACTTCTGGCTTCTGCAGGTACCGACATATATGCAGGCAAACCATCCGTATACATTACACACACACACACACACACGCACGCACGCACGCACGCACGCACGCACACACTCACACACCTCCACACAAAATTGAAATGACATAAGCTCACCACATTAACTTTGGTTATGTTGTTTCCAAACTACAAGAAGTTAAAATTCACAAATGAAACACTACTTTGAGGTATGTAAATACTTACATGCAGTGCTTTAGCAATCAATTCTCCACCTTCAGGTCCAATATCATTAAACATAAGGTTTAAGTAAGTGATATTTGGCTGTTTCTATAATAAGGAGAGAAAAGAGCTATTGCATTTGTATTACAGGAAGAGAATTAATCTATACACACAATTTATTCAATTAAAATTATCTCCATATAAAATCTAACAGAATTCCAACCAAGGCAATCACCATTTAAGGAGAAAAAAGGAAGTCACTCTTCTCGTTCAAACACTGCAATCGCAGCATCATTAAAGGAAAAGACTGAGTTTAGTTTCACCACCAACTGAATGTGTGGACATCTTTGAGCATTTAACCATGGTTTGCAAAAGACAACTCAGCTCTCCTGAGACCAAATCCAAGTGGATTTCCATGTATTTCAAGAGCTACACCTAGAGCTGAGACTTGAGATCCTTGTGTTTTCCATACGTGGTGTTTGCCTGTACACCATTCACCTACATGGTTTCATCTCAGCAGAACAATGGATGTGGACAGCTGGTATCAGTGCAATACCTGAAGCAGTTTCGAAGCGTAGTAGGCACCAACATCACTTATGCTGTTATACCTCACATCCAGACCTGAAACACACAGGTGAACAGAAACTGATAGTCCTGACAAAGAATGCTGAAAAACGGGAAAGTGAAAAGCAGGCAGTGTCTATTCTTAAGCAAACGTACCATGGATACGTGAATGGTTCTTTAAAACTTTGGTAAGAAGCCAAAAATCTTCACCTGTTACTTTTTGTACTGGGACTAAGTGATTGTTACCAGCAACATTTAATGTGATTCCTCCTTCTGGTCTGTCAAAATAAAAAAGACAAAGAAAGTGAGGAAGAGGACAATGTTGACACAAAGTTTGAAAGCCTTCGAATGTGACCTTGCAAACCAGCTTAACATAGCTAATTTCCCCATCACTTGATTTCTCTCATGCACCCCACTGTCTTACTTTTATTTCTGTTGTAATAAAACATCCCCACAAAAAGTAATTTAAGAGTCAGGCTCTGTTGGGGCATACCTTTCTTTCTTTCTTTCTTTCTTCCTTCCTTCCTTCCTTCCTTCCTTCCTTCCTTCCTTCCTTCCTTCCTTTCTTTCTTTCTTTCTTTCTTCCTTCCTTTCTTTCTATTTATTTATTTATCTATCTATTTATTTATTTATTATTTATTTAGTTTTATTTTTTTAGACAGTTTCTCTGTGTAGCATGCATTCTCAGTTGCTTCATGTATTCAGCTGGATTTCTCTAGTCTTATCCAGTTCAGCACCCCTGTGTCAGGAATGACGCTGCCCACAGTGGGCTGCATCAGCTCATGGTAATTAACTTAAGACAATCATCTATAGACATGGGCATTGACTAAGCAAATGTAGGAAATTCCTCATTGTTCTCAAGTGATTCTCAGTGTCAGGTTGACAAAGCTAACCATCCAACCCACTTTAGACTGAGCACTTTGAGAATGCTTCAGGTTTCTGCTGTGATAAACACCATGACAGAATCAAGTTGGGGAGGAAAGGGTTGATTTCTTTGTTCAACTCTTGGGTCATACTCCAATACTGAGGGAAGTCAGGGCAAGAACTTAGGGAGGCAGGAACTGAAGCAGAAGCCATAGAGGAACTCTGCATCCTGGCTTGCTCAGTCAGCCTTCTCGTAGCTCCCAGGACCACATGCCCAGGGTTGGCACTGCCCACAGAAGGCTGAACCCCTCTGCGTTCATTATTAATCAAGAAAATGTCCCCAATGGCCTTCAGACAGGCGATCGATCTGGTGGAAGCATTTTCTCAGTTGTTGTGTCTCTCTCCAGGTAAATCTAACTTGTGTCAAATTGACAAAAGAAGAAGAAACAACAACCACCAGGACAAAGGATGCGCCTGAATTCACCCAGCTCATGGGGACTGAGGTAACTACAGGCGCCCTGGCTTGAGGGCTCCTGGACCAGCACTCTCCCCGGTGTCTGACAGTGATCTACGACCTCAGTGTCCCACCTCTACCTAGTTCCCTGAATCGAAAGCTATGTCTGCTTTACCAAACCATCTTCAAACGGGATAAAGCCACTGGATGGGCTAGGATTTCACAGAAGTGAGGATCAGTGGGTACTTTTGATACAGTTGAATATTTATCTTCCTTACCCCTTTTTAATTTCTTCATCCACTTTTTGGAGTATGTGCAGTATATAAGGATTAGTTTTCCGTACATTTTCTGAACAAAGCTGACTGTACTGTTCCTGGAGGGCATCCATAGACGCTGGAGCTTTGGAAACATAAATGCATTCTCATCACATAAATTATGCCCAAAGTTTCAACAACTAAATTTCTTTCAAAGGAATGTGTGTGTGTGTGTGTGTGTGTGTGTGTGTGTGTGTGTGTGTGTGTTTGTGTGTGTGTGTAGTGAGGGTGAGGAAGAAAGAGAAAAAAGTTGGGAGAGGGAGCAGGGGGGTCAAACAGGTTATAAATGCACCAGAGAAGGTGGGCAGACTGTGGTTCCAGTCAGCATGCTAGTTGAAAGGGGCGACTAACCTCTACCATGAATCGCGTAGCTGAGGGAGAAGTGTCCAGAGAAATTACTCTGGGCAAACTCAAGCATCTAAGGAAGTTCAAACTCAAGCTGAGTCTAAAGTCTTCCCAGGTGTCCCTTTGGGTTGCAATGATCTCACACTTTAACTAGGCTGCATTCTTAGAAGCTGCGTTCTATAATTTCCACATCTCAGATATGTCCATTGCTGTGGAGCGGCATCTGCACTATCAGAGTGTGCCACCCACAGCTGCAGAACAAGATTTAAGATCTGGTACAATTAAATTAAAAGGAAATTAACTTTTCATATATATATATACATATATATTTGGTTTTTCGAGACAGGGTTTCCCTGTGTAGCTTTGCGCCTTCCTGGAACTCACTTGGTAGCCCAGGCTGGCCTCAAACTCACAGAGATCCGCCTGGCTCTGCCTCCCGAGTGCTGGGATTAAAGGAGTGTGCCACCACCACCTGGCTTCTTATATTTATTAAAGATGCATTTGAACCTTATTCTTATTTATTTGTGGGGTGTGTGTGTGTGTGTGTGTGTGTGTGTGTGTGTGTGTGTGTGTTTAGACAGAATTGAAATCTTTGGTCTAGTTTTATACCTTTCAAATTAATGTTATACGGTGAGTAGTTCTTTCAAACATTACTCTCTAAAAAATACATCAGGAAGGTGCCTCATGTGGATGGATGTACATGCATACTAGAGTCCATCACCCATTTTAGGAAACTTTTGGCTATTGAAATAATGTGGCACAATATTTTCCAAGATGATCAAAGAATCTTGGAAATGAGTTTAATTTGTCAACTACTTTTCAAAAGTGCCGAATTAAGTGAAGGTAAACAGAGACCTATGTAGGACACTTCTCAGGACATTTAAGTCACTCAGGTGCACGGAGATTCTCTGAATTGCCCAGGGGAAACCGGGTCAGAATGCAGCATCTCTGAGATGTATATGGAACACCATTACTAAGTGCAGTATTAGCATCCCGGAAACACAAACACTCTGGTGGTTTCTAAACTGACACCACTTTCCTGCCTCAGGCTACTAAGTTCTTGAGATGGAATACCAGCGCTTCTGGTGTCTGCCCCTACAAGCGCCAGGGAGCAGACAGAAATTGAATCTCTAAAGTGTGCTTTCTTCAGAGCCCAGCGACCGTGCCCATGGAAAGCAAACTGCCTTATTCTCCCCTCCAGGGAGCAGGACAAGAGCAGTCAGGTGTTCAGCCTGAGTACACCTCTAACTTTATGCTTAATTTGTTGAATTCATGGACGCAGACATACTCAAAGTGCATGTGGAAGTATATGTATGAATAAAAATGTCGCAATCATTCACCTTCTATATACTAACTTAAAAATGAAACCAAAATAGATGAAGAGGTTAAAAGAAAAGAAAATGTGGATGGTCTAGAAGTGGGAACTCCGAAGTCTCAGGAGCTTCCTGCTTGTCTGGGATGGTTTCCTGGGGCACAAACTCGTGGACACAGAAGAGCCCCCAGCGCACCTTCCCCAGACCCCAGGAGCAAAGCCACAGGCACTATCCTGCCACACCTCTCCTCACAAAGCCAGGCGAACCGGTGGTGCTCAAGGGCGCCCCAGAGTTCTGCCCCTACCTGGGTCTTCTGCAGATGGGATCCGCCGTCCTTCGGTTGGCCTGCAGCTGCAGGGCCGGGTACCCCTTACCCAGCTCGCCCCGCAGGTCCGACCGCCGAAGAGGAAGGTTGTGGCTAGGCTTTCTCTACAGACTGCTCCTGCTGGGTCCTCACCGGGCTGGGACCACTACCAGGCCAGCAACCCGAGTCGCTCCCATGGCAACCACAGAGCTTCCTCCAGAAGGAAGGGGGAAGAGGCGGGGCCACAGTTGAGTGGGCGGGGCACCCCGTAATCAGTAGGCAGTGATCGCTCACCTTAAATTTACCTATTCTGGGTTATAGTCACTGAGAGGGGAGCTTCAAGGGTTGGGAGCCTAGCCTGCTGTGCTAGGGACCAACTACAAATCCTAGTGAGCTAGCCTTTCTCCCCAAAAAGGACGCGAAAGGCTAAGCTCGGAATCTGGTGGTAGAACCTCCAGGTGTAAAGGCGTGGGGCTGTAATAGCTTAAAGGGTTTTGTGAAGGAGTGGAGCCCTTTGGAAGGGTTTCCTGGAGAAAGTGACTTCCACACTAGTCTGAGACAGCCCGCCCCAGGGCCAAGCTGCAGAGGCACAGGTACAGTCAGTACCTTGAGTATGGACGCAGGCAAAGTCATATCCATGAGGAATCTGACGCATAGTAGGGCTGTGAAGGGGTGGGGCAGGATGACAAGGACCTTCAGGTGCCGATTGCAGACCCACCGATGGAGGGTGAATTTAGAGGACAGCCCAGAAGCGGGGCCTGAGATAGCCTCAGAAGCCAAAAAGAGGCAATAAAGCCTCAACTAGCGCTGGAGACCAGGGGTGCCAAGGAGTGTTACAGAGTGTCTCAGTCAGGATGCAGTACTGAATATGTGAGGAAGGCCAGCGAGAAAGAGGTGGGTTGGGGTTGGAGCCAGACAGATCCCTGGGGGGTAAGAGTAGATGAAGGCTGAAAGGTAAAAACAGTTACAGGGTAAAGAACAGCCTGTGTGGTGGCGCGTCCCAGCAATCGGGAGGCAGGAAGGGACCTGGAGCTCTGTGACTTCGAGGGCAGCCTGGTTTACAAAGAGAGTTCCAGGAAAGCCAGAGCTACACAGAAAACCCTGTCTCAAAAAACATGCTGCATGCTGTGTGTGTGTGTGTGTGTGTGTGTGTGTGTGTGTGTGTGTCGGGGGGGGGTTGGGGGTGGAGTGTGTGAGTGTGGGTGTGCCTGCGCCACCAAGGGAGCTAGCAACACAGAAAGACTGAGACCAAGATCCGTCTTAGCGAGGCCTGCACCTCCCTCAAAGCCCTCTTGGCTCTACCTAGTGGAGAACTGCCCCTGCACTTGAGAGTACTCCAGACTGGCGGAGCCGCCCCTCTTGACCCACATGTACTACTACAAATGGTTTTCTTTGGCAGGTTCTCCTGCCCCATGCTGGTTTGTCCTTTGGTTGGCTTTTGCTTTGCCTGTTGAAGGCTAGCCTCCCTGTCTACCAGCCTCACCAGGCCGGAGGGGGCCTTCCCACTGGCCTCCACATACGGAGAAAAAGTGGCTGAGAACTAGATTTTCACCCCTTAGCCTGCTTTACAGATAACAACTCTGGTGACTTTATGAAAATACGTAAGATATAAATTTTCCCAATATTTCCTGGGCGTGACGGCAGGGGCAATGATCTCTGGCAAACTTCCACAACTCACTTGAAACTAAATCAAAAAAGTATCTTAAAAGTTAATTTTTTTTTCCTGTTGTTTTTGAGACTGGGTCTCACTGTGTACCTCTGGCTATCCTGGAACTCACTGGGTAGACCAGGTTGGTCTCAAACTCACAAAGATACACCTGCCTCTGCCTCCCCAGTGTTGGGGTAAAAGGCATGTACCACTATGCTCGGCTTTGAAAGATTTTTTTTAAATTATGCCTATGTGGTGGGGTGGGGGAAGGTATGTACATATGAGTACGGGTGCCCACAGAGGACAGAAGAGAGTACAGGATCTCTCTGGAGCGGACTTACAGGCAGTTGTGAGCCTCTAGATGGGTGCTGGGACACCAACTGAGTTCCTCTGCCAGAGCAGTAAGTACTTTTAAAGGCTGAGCCATTTCTTCAGCCCCCAAACAAGCCATGTAAAAAGATGAAATTAGGCAATCTGTGTGTTAACACACGTACACACACTCCCTAGAAAGAGGTGTTCACACTTTAACTCTTACCCTAACATGAAATACAAAGAAACAGAAATTTCATGTTGCAAAATAGTTTCAGTCATTTGTCCATCCTTGCCATCGCCCTCGTGTCCCGTTATTGAGTCTGGTTGTCAGGGAAATCTGATTTTTTTCCTCCCCTTCACAATATTTCAGATTTGGGATCATGGAACTTTTTAAACTCATGACAAAGGAAGTACTAAAAGGAGAACATTTACCCAAGGTTCTTCAGAGAAGTGACCCCCAGCGAGTCACTGATAGAACGTTTTTCATGGATGGTTCCAATCAGAGTTTGAAAACCATCCCGCCAGACATTTTGGCATTAAAGGAATTAGAAGAACTGCATCTGGAGAACAACCAGATTGAAGAAATTCCCCAGGGCATTCAGCATTTAAAGAATGTCAAGGTCCTCTACCTGCACAAGAACAACCTGCAGAGTCTGTGCCCACAGCTGGCAGAGCTCAGCAGCCTGGAGTCGCTGGACCTGAGCTGCAACCCGCTGCTCTACTGCTCGCTGCCGGTACTCAGCTGCCTCCGCACCCTCCGGGAGCTGCGGCTCTACCGCACCGGCCTGAGAGAGGTTCCCACCGTGATCTGCAAATCCCTGCACCACCTGGAGCTCTTCGGACTGTCAGAGAACCACTTGGACTCGCTGCCCAAGGAAATCGTGAACCAGACCAAGCTCAGGGAGATCTACTTGAAAAAAAATCAGTTCTCGGTTTTCCCTTCCGACCTCTGTGTGCTCTTGAACCTGGAAGTGATCGATCTAGACCACAACAAACTGAAGGCCATCCCGGAGGAAATCGGGCAGCTGAGGAGGCTGCAGAAGTTCTACGTGGCGTTTAACAACCTGCCCCTTCTACCCGAGTCACTGAGCCAGTGCAGCAAGCTGTCGGTGCTGGATTTGACCCAAAACCTCCTCCGCTCCCTCCCGGCCTCCATGGAGCAGCTCTCTGAGCTCACCGAGGTCGGGCTGAGCGACAACCGCCTGGACAAGGTGCCGCGCCTCCTGTGCCGCTGGGTGTCGCTGCAGCTGCTGTACCTGCGCAACACCGGCCTGCGCGCGCTGCGGCGCTCCTTCAAACGCCTGGTCAACCTGCGCTTCCTGGATCTCAGTCAGAACCACATAGACCACTTTCCCTTGCAGATCTGCACGCTCAAGAACCTGGAGATGCTGGCGCTGGACGATAACAAAGTGGGACAGGTACTGCTTCCCTTCCCGCTCTCACTCTGCTCTGCCTTTCCTTGATGTGGTGCTATGTCCAGCCAGCCTATTGAACCCGCTACCGCAAACAACAAACAAAAACAGCCGTATCAAAGATATCCCACAAGGTGGCACTTTATATTCTTCCGTCCCAAATGACAGTAATTCTAACCTCCATCTAATGTTCACTAAGGACATGGGCCACAGCCACTGGGGTGTTCCCATTCGCAAGGACACACGAGACAAAACCGAACTGAGTTGTTTTAAAGATCAAACAAGAGTTTGGACTCTAGGGTCTCTCCTAACATAGGCCACCTGACAGTCTCCATAAGACTTAGACTTTACCCCCTGGCCCCTGGAAATACCTTAGACCTTAACTTTCCATCCACGGAACACTGAAGAACAGGTTGGGGTTTTTTTGTTTGTTTGTTTGTTTGTTTTCCTGGAGAAACTGTCCCATGGGTGCGGGGTGCACTTTGGAATTACTCATCACAGCATTCATTGTTGGGCATCTGAAGAATGGCAGACCACTAGAATGTCAGTGGGGGCATAGGCAGATAAGATGCAGGTTCCTTATAGAATTGGATACGATACAATGAAAGCTAACTGAAGCTGTATGTGCCAGTGTGGAGACAACTCAAACCGTGATGCTTATTGAATGGGGGGGGGGGACCCCGACAAAACAATGTATTCATTGTTGAGCGGTACAAAATTACAAATACAGAGACCAGTCACATGGCCCACTGGGTAAAATTGCTTGCTACCAAGCCTGGAAGCTTGAGTTTGATCCCGGGAAGGCAGGGGGAACATTGTGGAGAGACAGACCAGACTTGTCCTCTGACCTCCCTACTCACCACGAAGCATACAGGCCCACAAGCACAAATACACAAAGAAACGCAACAAAATTTTAATATTACACATATACATAAACACACATATAAACCACTCATTTAAAGAATATTTATAACAATAAAAGTATAAAAAGCAATAAAAATATAATGAATCAGAAGGAAAGTCACCAAGTTCCCAAGAGTGGCTACTTTTGGGAGGAGGGATCAAGAAAGGTATTAAGCTCAGTGCTTGTCTGGCATGTGGAAGTTCCTAGTTCAGTCACCAGGGCCATAAATAAGTAAATAAATAAATAAGCACAATAAAATAGGGGCATGGAGATAGGAAAACCGCCTGGAAGCCAGTGGGCAGCTAGCTGGGAATACACAAAATAGTGGGAACAAGAGAGACAGCCTCAAAACAAGGTGGAGGAGAACTGACTTCCAAAAGCTGCCCTCTGACCTCCACACACGTACTGATTGTGCCCCGACACACACACACACACACACACACACACACACACACACACACACGCGCGCGCGCGCGCGCGCGCGCGCGCGCGCGCACGGAGAGGGTGACCCAGAGAGAGTCAGAGAGAAACAGAGAATGGGGGAGAAATTCCTTTCAGTGGAGAAAGTGTTTCATTTCACAGCTGGAGTAACTCAAAATAGAATGTATGTAGGAAGATTTTCTAGTTAGCTTTCTGCTGCTGTGGTAAACACCACGACCAAACACAACTGGAGGAGGGAAGGGGTTATTTCCTCTCACACTTCCTGGTCAGTCTGTCACTGAGGGAAGTTAGAACAGGAACTCAAACATCTCAGGGGCAGCACCCACGAGGACTGATCCCCACGGGCTGCTCCCAGGCTCGCATTTGGCTACTTTTCTGATACAGTCCAGACCCACGGCACAGGCATGTTTTGTACCATGGGATGGACCCTCCCACATCAATTAGAAATCAGGAAAATGCCCCCACAGACATGTTCACAGGCCACTCCGGTGGAAGCAGTTCCTCAAGTGTGGTTCCATCTTCCCGGTGTGTTCAGTCGAAACCAAAATTAGCCACCACAGAAGGGTAACACTGTCCTAGTCATGGCTAAGTCATGAGCAATAGCTAACCTTTTCTTGAGAGAAACTTTAGTTCTCAAAAGAGAGGCTCGCATGAATTCTGCTTGCTAACAAAAGAATCCCCAGCTTACCCTGTAAACCAAACTGTGCCGGAGTATAGACATGTAGACAGATATTACTGTACTGAATGTGAAAATCTTTATGAACTGTTACTTATAGTTTCCAGTTATTCTGATTATATTTTTTGCGCTTTGGTCCCTCCATGATCAGTTTTGTCTGATGCTATAACTTATAACCACCAGGCTTATTTCTCTTCTTTGTGGCATATGACTTTTAAGCCAGCTCCTTACCTCTCCCACACAAAGACTCCCCTGATGGGTTTCTGGCTCTTGGAGCCTGGCTGTAGCGTCTCCTTGCCCAGGTAGGTGTGAAAATAGCTGTCAATGGGCACCTAAATTGATTTTACTTGTACAGTAAATTACTATTAAAAGAGAAAGCAAAAACAGAGTATTCAACCTCAAAATGGTCAACTATGGTATCATATGCTCCATGTTGATACTCTGCAGATGTCCGTGTCCAGATCTTTCAATTTTTATATTTTGTGTGTGTGTGTATAGATGGATGCATGATATGTATGTGTGCCGCAGCATGCATGTGGTGCTCAGATGACAACTTGGTGGAGTCAGGTTTTGCCTTCTACCTTTATGTGGGTTCTGGAAATGGAAGTCAGGCCAACACCAAGTACTTTTACCCACTGAGCCACTGTACCAGGCCCGGTGTGTCTACATTTATTTCCATTATGTGTTAACATGAATTGATGAACAATTATGAGGTCTTGAAAATCCTGGACAAAGGGTGAAGACTTGTGAGCATTCAATGTACTTTGAAAATGAAACGCTGCACCAGTGTGTTAAGTAAACAATGGTGAGGGTGGAATTACCAGGTTGTAATGATGGATGAGGTTGAAGTCTTTCTGTTTTCCATTTTATTGAATGCAGGTGCCTAGTGTTGAAGGGGAGCCAAGTGCCCTGTGAAGAATTTTTAAATAATGAAGACTTAAACTCAGTTTCTCTGGAGATCAACTTGATCTGTTTTTTTTTTTTTTAAGTCAATAAATAAACTGGGTTTGGTGACCTGTATCTCTAACCCCAGCTCTTGGGAAACAGAGGTAGGAGGATCAGAAATCAGAGATCATCCTTAGCTACATTGCAAGTTCCAGGCTAGCTTGGGCTACATGAACTCCTGTCTCAAAATAATAAAAGCAAACTAACAACCCCCGCCCTCCCACCAATGGAAACATTCTTAGCATTATTAGAAAAATAAACCTTCATTTTACATTTAAAAAAAAAGGTCTAAGAAATTCCAGTTCTGCAAAACTTTTACAGAAATTTAGTTTATTCTTATAGTATGCTTCCTTGTTTTCCGATTGTGAGAGGCACCATTCCCCACTGATGAGCTATAGAAAGCACAGGGGCGGGTCCTGAGCAGTGCGAGGTCTAACCAGAGTGGGAAGGAGGGCAGCACAGACTGCGGAGAAGGAAAGAGGAAGACAGGAAAATGAGGAAGGATTTCCCACCGGGAAGGAAGTCAGATAAAGGGGTGTGTGAGTTAAGAACAGTAAAGGAAAGCATCTTTGCTGCACAGTGTGTGGGGTGGTTATGTAAGTTAGAGTAAGGTTTCTTTTCCCATGAGATTCTAGAGGACCAGAATGAGAGTGTAGTAAACCTGGCAGTGCTGTGGCTTAGGAAGGATTTCTACTGGTGGTGATGCTCTTTGCTGTCTGGGAGGTGGTGCCACATGGCTAGGCAGCAATATATCCAGCCGCTGTGTTAGAGGGTTACAACACAGAATCTTCTTAAGGATTTCCTTTGAAGTCTGGCAGTCTGTAAAATAACCACCTAACTTCCAAATAAGGCGCAAAAGCCTTGGTGTTCAAAAGAAGGCCAAACATGACGAGACGGATCCTAGTATCTACACGGGGTGTCCTAATTAGAAACACTTTGAACACATGTTTGCTTCCAGCTGAGTTCAAAGGCAGTTTCAAGACTGTCAGGTGAAAGACCTTGGCAGCTAAAAACCAGGTGTCACCAAATATATCAATTCCAGGAAATAAATGTATTACAAATATTATTATTATAATATTCTATATAATTGTAGTGCTCTTTCTTCCAACATTATCAAGCATTTGACATTCTCTAGGTAACACATTTACAATGAAGCAATATGAATTGACCCAACTTGTGAAAAGCAGAGGAGTGGCAGTGTTAGCGTAGACAGGTCTGGCCTTGTGTTTTCAGAGTCTCAACTTCTCATCCGAAGAGCTGAAAATTAGAGCCCACACCAATTTACACAAGAAGCAAGATTATATCATTTGAGCAAAGTGATGGCACAGATTATAGGCAGATACAGTGTCAAGATCAATAGCAGACCACATGAGCAAGGATGCTCATGGGCCTCACGCATTCTATGCTTCATTCTGTGGGGTTAAAGAGAAGCAGGGACTAGTTACTTGGGGTGGGGGTAGTTTGAATGGCTCTCTATTTTGATTGATAGATTAGATCATACATTCATTTTTTTTTCTACTGCACATGTTCCTTCCTATAATGCATCTAGTTTTAATTATGTCTCATTTATTATACATAAAAATAAGCTAGTAAATAGAAGACTATCCCTAAAGATTACTAGAGAACACAATTTTGTCTTACTGCACGTGCAACCCTAATCTAGTTTAAGCCATGTTGGCCCTCCTATTCATCATATCTGGATACATTGGGAATATGCTTGAAAAGATACTGTCCAAATTGAATTGTAACCAGAACAGGACAATTTATACTTTTGTTTAGAGATGGGAGTACATGTAGCCTGATGCAGGTGGGAGTCCCAAGGGGCTCTGAGCTTACTAGGTGCATTGTTTAGAAAGGGATGTATGTGCACAGTGTCTGTAGTGAAAGAGCTAGCCAGCCAAGTGCATTACTACAAGAGAGGGACAATGTTGTAAAATATTATTTTAAGGTGTGTTACTTTTGTTTATGTTGCATTTGTTTAACTCTGTGAAGCTGTGTTACTTTGCCTGTCTAAAACACCTGATGGTCTAATAAAGAACTGAACAGCCAATAGCAAGGCAGGAGAAAAGGTGGGTGGGACTAGCAGGCAGAGAGAGAGAATATATAGAAGGAGAAATCTGGGAGGAAAAAGAGAATAGCCAGAGAAAGAGGAGGACTCCAAGGGCCAGCCACCCAGCTACATAGCAAGTCACAGAGTAAAATTTATAGAAGTAAGAAAATGGGAAAAGCCCAAAGGCAAAAGATGTATGAGCTAATTTAAAGTTAAGAAAAGCTGGCTAGCAATAAGCCAAGCTAAGGCCAAGCATTTATAATTAAGAATAAGCCTCTTTGAGAAATATTTTTGGGAACTGGGTGGTGGGCCCCCCAAAAGAGCAAAAACAAACAACAATAGGACAGGGTATGGCTGAACCCAAACCAAATACTGCCCTACACTTGCCTGCCTCAGCAGGAAACAGGTGGAAGCCCAGTCTGCAAACACATATGGTAATTATGTAGTACACATATGAACATATACGGAAGCGTCCATTGCTAGGAGACACTGACAACCCTACTTTTTGTTTAACAGCTTGTTTCGAAGCCAAAACTCAACTTATTCCTTAGAATTCTCATCATAAAGTCAGTTAAATTTAGCACTGGGGATTTGTGTCCAACTTTGGTGACACTAATGTCAGTATTGATAACCCACTATGACCAGACAACTTATTTTTGAGTGTTTAAAAACAATCTCAACCTTAACTTTAGCTTTTTGGAATACTTCCAGTTACCACCGACTGTGAGCTCACTTATAAAACTGAAGACACTTGGACTCACAGGAAATGACTTTTTATCCTTCCCAGAGGAAATCTTTTCCTTAGTGTCTCTGGAGAAATTATACATTGGACAAGACCAGGGATTCAAGTTTTCCTGTGTGCCAGAAAACATCAAGAAATTGCAGGTAAGCCCTCCCAAGGAACAGACAAGAGGTGTATGCCACCCTGCCCCAGAGCCTAATGCTGAGAGAACATGAGGCAATGTTTCCCACGTTGCATAAAGGATGTATTTGTATTGGATTTTCAGTCCCAAACCATGGGTTTTATATTTTGGGACTCTCACTGTTACTGAATAAGCCCTACAACACTGTACTGTGATTGTTATTTAGTATGTCTTGTATCTATTCTTTTTCTGTCCCACCAGCCAGCTCCCAAATAATAACACAGAGATTTATTATCAATTATGAAAGCTCAGCCTATAGCTTAGGCTTGTTTCTAACTAGTTCTTTTAACTTAACCCATTTATAGTAATCTACATTCTGCCATGTGGCTCATGGCTGTTACCACTTGCCCTGCACATGCTGCTTGCTCTGTTTCTCCTGGTGTCTCTGCCTTTGTTCTTTCCAGAGTCCTCTCTGTCCCCAAAAGTCCTGCCTAATCTCTTCCTACCTATCTATTGGCCATTCAGCTCTTTATTAAACCAATCAGAAGGTACCTTGGCAAAGACACATCTTCACAGTGTAAATAAATATTCTGCCACAATGTCTTTTTAAAAAAGATATCTTATAGCCGGGTAGTGGTGGCGCACACCTTTAATCCCAGCACTCGGGAGGCAGAGGCAGGTGGATCTCTGTGAGTTTGAGGCCAGCCTGGTCTACAAAGCGAGTTCCAGGAAAGGCACAAAGCTACACAGAGAAACCCTGTCTCAGAAAAAAAAAACAAGATACCTTTTGTTTATTCCCTGACAATTTCATATACATATGCAATGCATCTTGATCCTATCCCACCCCAACTTCCCTGCTTATTCCCCCAAGACACCCCCTTACATATCTGCCTGTCTTAGTTAGAGTTACTATTGCTGTAATGAAACACCATGATCAAAAGCAACTTGGGGAGAAAAGAGTTTATTTCGCTCACAGTTCCATACAGCAATTCATTGTCAAAGGAGCTGATACAGGTGCCATGGAGGGGTGCTGCTTACTTGCTTGCTCCCCCATGGCTTACCTAGCCTGCTTTCTTATAGAACCCAGGACCACCAGCCCAGGGATGGTACCACCTACAGTGGGTTGGGTCCTCTATCATCAATCACTAATTAAGAAAATGCCTTACAGCTGGATCTCATTTTCTTAATTGAGGTTCCCTCCATTCAGATAACTCCAGCATGTATCAAGTTGACTTAAAATTAGCCAGCCAACCTTCAGGTCCATTCTTTTTTTTTTTTTTTTTTTTTTATCCCACTGTATCCATTACTGCTGCCTGCTAGAATGCTGATTGACCATTGTGTGGCTTGATCTTGTGCAGGTAACCACAGCTTCTCCTAGTTCATAAGTCATGTCCTTGTCCAGAAAACAGCCTTTCTCAGCACTCCTCCCCATCCTCTACCTTTCTCTCCACCGCCTCTGCTCTTACATTCCCTGAGGGGATCAACACCAATGCCATATGCGGGTTATTTAAAATCCGCTTATTGCCGGGCGGTGGTGGCACACGCCTTTAATCCCAGCACTCGGGAGGCAGAGCCAGGCGGATCTCTGTGAGTTCGAGGCCAGCCTGGGCTACCAAGTGAGTTCCAGGAAAGGCACAAAGCTACACAGAGAAACCCTGTCTCGAAAAAAAAAAAATCCGCTTATTTTCAGCCATTTGACCATTTTGAGTCTCCACATTAGCTGCTGCCTAATACAGAAAGAAGTTTCTCTGGCCAAGGTTGAGGACAGAACTAACCTATGGGTATAAAGGCAGTTGACAACATGAGCATTTAGCAAAACCACGCAAATAGTTTCTTCACTGGCACTTATGACCTCCCAGCCATGGGCTTTTGAACAGGTTTATAGTACCAGGTACACATTGCCTCCTGTGTGGGCCTCAAATCCTAGCAGAAAGGGATTGGTTGCCCCCATAACTTAGATGCCACTATTGCATCAGTGGCTCTTCAATATGTCTTTGTACTATTGCATTTGGTATTTTTATTTGTAGAAATTGACTCATACCATTTTCTATCTAATTTATATATTTCATAAGTACCCCCTTGAAAAAGACATTGTTTAGAAGTTAAAGTGTCCTATAAGTAACATGATTGGGAGCCTAACATTTTGGCACCCAGGATTCCCTATAAGGAGCAATATGATCTGACTTTCTTGCTTGGTGATGGGCAATCTGATGACGGGTCCATAGTTCTCTGCTGAATCCTGAATCAAGATAACTTCATCCACAGTAGTGTTTTTATATGTGTATTTGTGGAGAACTGTTTGTTCATATTCCTCTTCCCTCTTAATGATAATGATAGTAGCTCTGGGCTATTCATAACCTTTCAAACAGAACTGAGCAATGGTGTGTACAATACTGATAATTCTCACTGTGACACAGAGATCCTATTCTCAATTCTCCGTTACTCTGTCTATGCTCAGAGAGCACCTTTCACCATCTTCTTCCTTGTACAAGACATACCATTACCATGGGGGTTAAATGCAAATATTATTATTTTATTTTGCCCAGTAAAGTTGAAAATAGGTAATCCAAACCAATTATCTATGTTTTTGGCTACTTTAACCTATATGATTTGGGGCACTTAATTGAAGAATTATAGCAATTGCCAAAGATAACTAGCTATTGAAAGGGAGTACATGCTGTAATGACCCAAGTTACTTTTTTATGAGGTTTTGATAAAATTAAGTTCCAGTATTCTCATTTCCTGCGTAAATGGAAACTAAATCCAATGGCTTTACTCAAAGCACTTGTATTTCTTGATATTAATTGTGTAAATATTTACTAGTTATTGCTCTTGCCATTGGGACCAGTACACCTCACTAAACCATCCAAGGAAAGATGGGTTTATTTGGGCTTCCGTTGGAGGGATTTCAGTCCTTCACACTGGGGAAGACATCATGGCAGGAGGGCTTTGTGTATGGCAGCAGGAATATGTGGCAGAGGTTCCTTAATCTTGGCAGATCAGGAAACAGAGCTAGACCAAAGCTAGGGGCAAGTGTGGCCTCCCGTGGCCTGCATCTGGCGGTTTGCTTCTGCCAGCTAGCCCACATCTTAAAGGTTCTTCCAACTTCAAGAAGCACTGAAGATTGGGGAATAGGTCCTGAAAGCATGAGGCTTGAGGGACATTTCAGATTCAAACCACAACAAACATGTTTCTCCATTGTTCCAAGGCATGATTTCCCTACTGCACATGAGTGGATACTCACAGATAAGTCTGGTTATTGTAATTCACTTATTAAGATAAGTGTCCTCACCACACCCTCTCATGTTATGGCAGAATCTTAAAGAACTATACATAGAAAACAACCTTCTGGAGTCCCTGCCTGCATCCTTGGGGTTAATGTCAAACCTGGAAGTTCTTGATTGTCGGCATAATCTTCTTAAGCAACTCCCAGATGCCATTTGCCATCTTCAAGGTGAGGAACTTCCTAGAGCTACAGCCTGGTAAAGTGAGCCCCACATTGCCCAGGAATGGCTTCCTTGACTTAAGAAAGACCAATTTCAGAGTTTGTAGAGCTAATTACAACTTTTTGTATGTAATTCCTGTACCATCAGCCACTGACAGGCTCTTTAACAATACAAGGGAAGCCAGGTGCCTCTATATTTGTATAGCTAAGAGTCTTAGTAGTTTATGATTTGAATGAAAAAGAGAAGCAAATAGTGGTTGCTTAGAAAATATAGTATACATCCATACTTTCATTACACCACCATCAGCACAATTGACTGAATGAACACATGTGATATGGCAGCATTTAGAGTTGGGATCCTGATGTAAATGTTTATCTATGTCACTAAGTCATTTGAATAAAAGGAAAATTATTGACCCAGAATGATGAAATCAGCAAGGGGGGTTTTCAGAATTGCATGATTGACTTGGAAAAAGTAATCACACTTGATTCCTAAACACTCAAGTATTGTTTGACGGAGTCACTCCTTATCCATATATCAATCTACCCTCCCATTTAGCAAGTCTTTGCTGAGTATTGACTGGGTTCTCTTCATGCTGTGGAAGATCAGACACAGACAGACATTTGATTAGATGGTATTAGAAGCCATGGGTTTGGTACCTCCCTCCTCTCCAACCACTTACCAATGGATCTCACCTGGGTGGGTTTAGGCACTGAGATCCTAGGTTACATCAACCAATTAAAATGAAAATCTTTGCAGATTTGAGAGAGCTACTGCTGGAGGACAACTTACTCAGCCGCCTCCCGGATAACCTTGATCATCTGGTGAAACTTAAAGTCCTGACACTAATGAACAACCCCATGAAAGACCCTCCAATGGAAGTGTGTGTCAAAGGCAATGAAGCCATATGGAAATACTTGAAAGAAAACAGAATTAGGAAAATAATGGCCACAAAGGTAGACTCAGTACAGATTCTTTATTTTTTTTATTTAAAAATTTTTATTCTTGGACAACATTTTGTATGTATATGATGCATCTTGATAACACTTGCACCTTATTCCCCTCACCCCTGCCCTCAGACCTCCCTCAACCTGTCCACCTTCATGTCCCTCCTCTTCATGCCTGCCCTCTTTAATAACTCACCAAGGCCAGTTAATGCTGGTTGCATGCCCATGAATGTGGGGCTGACAGTAGAGCATGGGAACCCTACCAGCAGTTACACCCTTAAGAAAATTGATTCCTTCAGAAAGTCCTCAACTGCCAATAACCCTTCAGCAAGGGATGGGGCCTCATGAGCCTGTCTGTGATGGATTGTTGGTGGCTTGATCTTGTGTAGGCATCCACAGCTGCTGTGCGTTAATGACTGTGATGGCCATGTCATGTTTAGAGGGTGACTCACCCTCCTGGGATCTTATATTCTATTCTCTTCTGTGATGTTTTCTGAGCTCAGGGACTAGGGAATGAGCACTCACCACTTACATATTCTCAACTCTGACCAGTTCTGATTCTCTTCATTGACTGCCACCCACTGCTGTAAGAGGCTTCTCCAAAGAAGGCTGGGTGCAACACTAGCTCATGGATAATAGTCAGTTTCCTGATGGGCCCTGCCCAACCTGTCGAACAGTCCAGTATAAGGGAGTGAGGATTGAGAAATAATAAATAGGAAAAACAGAGACATAGACATAAAAGAAAAAGGCAGAGACACAGGATAGCTTCAGGGGGGCTCTTAGTCAATACCACAGCAGCCCCAAGTTTACTTATCATAGCCTTTTTATACCCAAAGCAAGGGGGGCAAAAGACCTCTTTCTCTCAAGGACACCATGGTTCAAGGCACAAACAAGTGTAAACACATCCTTAATTCTCAAGACATCTAGTAACCACACCTTTGGCAAAACATCCTGTTATCCAACCTTGAAGACTAAGACATCTGGGAAGAGTTGGGCAGGAAACAACACCAGTAGTGAAACCTTGGACCAGCCATTTTTAGTTTGGTGTGTAGCATCCTTTGTGCATTAGATAGCCATGATTGTTTGGGGCAGACATCTGACAGTTGAAGTTAACCGTTTTCTTCTCTACCTTGGGAAAAATCTCCCTTCCTGATCATTTTAATTTCTGATGTAGAGGAAGGACCACCCCAGAATTGAGCTTTAACCCTTTCATTCCTAATCGATCAAAGGACGTTTCTGTTTATCATGTAAACTCTGAGTTGGAAAGAAATATTTTGCCGAAGGAACTGTTCTAACACCTATTCTGTGTTCTGGAGTGGTGTAAATGGGGCTTGAATAAAGGATTGTCAGGATTAGACATCTGGTAACCATGCCTTTGGCCAAACATCCTGTTATCCAGCCTAAGAGAGCAAAGACAAGCTTGAACTCTCTGACCTTGAGTCAAGAAGGAATCAAGGCACAATCTGGGGTCACTGTGGGATCCCACAATTCCCCCCTTTTATATTTATTTATTAAAGGTCCTCTGGACCCCTCAGATGACTGTGCCTGTCGTAGGTTGCCTTTCAACCATCCAGTCTTACCTGTCATTGGCATATGAATTCCATTATTCATGGCCTGTCTTAGGTTGAAAGGTGGTGAAAAGGACTTACCTGTCTTGACTACCAGCCTCTGGAAAATTACAAGGTAGAGTGCAGAGCTTAACTCTATGCAGCTCTGATTCTATCAAGAGTTCACAAATAGCTTGATAATCATAGGCAAGCAAATAATGTTCCCATGGTTGCAATACCTCCTAATACGAGAGTAAAGGATGAATAAGATGGAATGATCTTTTTACACTGGTCCAGGATGTCTACAGTAGTTTAGTTGCATCAAAATCCAACTTTTCCTTATTTAAAATCAGTAATCTCCTGATGCAACTTCATCAAATTTAAGGACTCATTAGCATCATACCAAATTCCTCTCAGATGAGCCCTAACCTTTTCCTATCCAGTAGCATTTTTATTGTAAACAGAAGAGGCTACACAAACCTAGTTATATTTAGCAGGGCATTTCAAATGAAATCTTTCTTTAACTTTTGAATCTCATCTCCTAACAACTGTACTATTTCAAATAAAGCATTCGGCTTATGCTCCATTTTTATATCAATATCTTCTTGAGTTCTTGAGGCTCATAAATACATTTTGAGACATTTGATACACATACTCTGCAGTCTGATAGATTGAGACAATGTTACTGCAGTGGTAGTGGTGGAACTATCAAGGAAATTAGGGCAATAATTCTGGCAGTTACCCTTTGTCATCGTACCATGGTTCACTAGCATTAGCAGGTTAACACCGTAATTCTAGTATGATTATTAACAATGGATGGACAATTGGTTAAATTACAATTCTCACAAACTTATATCAAAGCTACATTTGAACTGCTCCAGTCCTGAGTACCAAATATCAGCAGCAAAACTTTTATCCTACTCCTACTCATCAGTACATTTTTTAAAAATTTAAAATAAAGAGGGTATGATGTGGTGACTGAGAATATAACTCCCCTTATTTACATTTTTAAGCTGTATCTTGAGACTGCCATGGGATCATAAATCAAAATGCCCATTGCTATTGAACCACTTCTGTCCATCCCATTTCTGAGATCTGAAAACATATGCACACATTCAAAAAGCCAGTTCTGATATTAGTCTTAACATTTTTCATTGAAAGCTCAAGATCGGGGCCCAGTTTGCCAGCTTCCCTGAAGTCCTTGTATGCTGCTCAAGCTATAACACAAACCATTCCCTTGCACCATGAGCATTGTGTTTTTTCAGTTTTTTTGTGTTTATTCAAAAATGCACCCATGCTTAGTAATGAATTGGGGAGGGGGACAAGGTCTCAAGGGCTCTTCAACCACCCATATCACTCCCACTGCTGGCTCATCTTCAAGGGATCCCAGTGTCCTGGGGCCTGAAGGCTGTCAACTGCCTCTTACCCCATGGGCTCAAGTGGCTGCCCCTGTGTCACCTCAGTCCTCTCTATTCAGCACCCCAGGTCCCAGAAGAAGCCCAGCCTTGGCTGCCATACCCCAGCTCTGTGACCTGCTCTGCCCATGCCCTGCATCTTCTGCCCACTCATCCTTGCCCAAATGGCCAAATGCCAACCCTAGGGCAGCTGGCCTGCTAGACTTGGGCCAGACGCCATCCCTCAGCAGTCCACAGTTACTCCCTTACCACTGCTCCATGGTTGCTCACAGGCAGCCCTGCAGCTCTGCCTCACCTTGCCAATGGGAGCCTGGTTCAGTCAGCATCAGCAGTTCCCAAGCTTCCTCCAGCAGCATGGTTCCTCAAGGTTTCGGAGTGCAGCGTCCAGCCACGCCGGTCAGGTTCTCACAGACATCCCGGCTGTCTGTGCTCTCCCTGTCCAGGCTCCTTCATGGCAGACCCCCCACTACTCACACTGCCTCTCTCAGCACCCACTGAGATGCCTGGTAGGTCTCAGTGATGCCAGACCAGGGCAGCTGCTACTGCTGCTGCTACCACTGTGCTGCTGCTGCTAGCAGTGGTGACCTCTGAAGTAGCTGCTCATTCTCAGACCTCTGGCTTCTTGGTGGGTGCTCATGGTGGGTACTTGGTCCCAGACTGCTTCCTAGTTCTCCTCCATATATCTGTATCCAAGTTTCCATGCTCAGGGAATCCAAGGGTGCATCTGCTCTATCTTAAGTGTTGTTTTTTTTTAAGTCTCCATATATCCTTATTCCTTAAACCTACATTACTCATATCTCATTAAAAGCTTTTATGACTTACTTATATTATAACTTTAGGCCTAACTTAGGCCTGTGTCCTCAGCACATCTAGATCACTCATTCAGACTCACGCCATCATTCATTCAAACCCATATGACATACCCAGACATTTTTATTTTCAAACTATTTTCTCAGACTTAAAAAAACCCATAAATTCAAAACTTATTTGCTGTAGCCCTAATTTTAGCTCCTCTGGCTTTTAAAATATCTTTAAATGGCTCTATATTTACAATTTATTCCTGAGTTAATCACCACATTTCCATTTAATCTTATCTGAGCACTCACTTCAACTTATGGTGTCCGTCATTGGATCCCCTGTATTTAAGTCCCTGTTTGGGCACCATTTTCCAGGCCCTGCCTCCCCTGTCTAACAGCCCTGAACAGGGGAGTGAGGATTGAGAAATAGTAGATAGGAAAAACAGAGACATAGACATCAAAGAAAAAGACAGAGACACAGGATAGCTTCAGGAGGGCTCTGAGTCAATAGCACAGCAGCTCTGAGTTTATTTCTCACAGACTTTTTGTACCCAAAGCAAGGGGGGCAAAAGACCTCCCCCTCTCAAGGACACCATAGTTCAAGTTACAAACAAATGTAAACATCTTTTGGCAAAACATCCTGTTATCCAGCCTAAGAGGGCAGAGACAAGCTTGAACTCTTGGACCATGAGTCAAGATGGAATCAAGGCACAGTCTGAGGTCACTGTGGGTTCCCACAGTTTCCCCTTCCACTGTGTGTCTGGGCATCGAACTTGGGTTGTCAAAGTTGATGGTAAGTGTCTTTACCCACTGAACCTTCTCAAAAGCCCTCTTAAATGATTTCATTGGAATGAAAAAATATTTCATTAACAAAAGCAATGAAATCAGGTTAAGACATTTAAGATCAGAGAGCCGGGCGGTGGTGGCGCACGCCTTTAATCCCAGCACTCGGGAGGCAGAGGCAGGCGGATCTCTGTGAGTTCGAGGCCAGCCTGGTCTCCAAAGCGAGTTCCAGGAAAGGCGCAAAGCTACACAGAGAAACCCTGTCTTGAAAAACCAAAAAAAAAAAAAAAAAAAAAAAAAAAAAAAAAAAAAAAAAAGACATTTAAGATCAGAGGCTTAGAGACCAGGATCCTGCCATGAGCTAGGATCGACGGGGGAAGAGCCTTGGGATCTTGCTCTCAGCTAATGACTCCATGAGACATACGGTACCACACTCGTCGACCCGTTCAAGCCAACATCATCTCATACACAAATGATATGTTAGCTCCCCAACCATCTTCCTGCTTCTACAATTGCTTCCCCACAGCACGCCTTCCACTTGATAGTCAAGTGAAAGTGGGTCTCAGTAGGCTCTGGTGAAGTGGACAATTCTTTGTTCCATCTGGAATAACAGTCCAGTTCCTGAGTCTACCAGATTCTCTGCTGCAGACCTTCAAACAGCCATCCACTTATACTAAGTAGTTAGTAATACTTCTGTTTCTTTGTCAAAATTAAACTATGCTAATCATCATTAAATTTTAATAAATCAAACAATACTTAAGCTGCAACACAAAGAAGGGAAGTAAAATAAGATACATTTTTTGTTCAAATATTTTTTCAAGGTACATCTGCTTACAATGACTGTTCTGGAAGAATGGAAGCTGTATTTTATTGGTTAGTTCCTAAAAGCATTTTGAAAGATCATGAACTCTTCTTGCATATTTTAAAAATGGATATTCAAATATTTTTGCTAGAAATTGAGATAATTACAAGAAATTCAGTTTCCAAAGCATCTTAAATACAGTTCAGTATTTTATATGTGCCTAGTGGAATCTCAATGCCATTACACCACCATTATCAATATCTATTCATAACAATTTGGATATGCCTATCTTTCATAGGTAGAAAGTTTGTTCTATATGCTTTTCTTTCTTGAATATGGATTACATGTTACCAAGGATCTTAGACAGTGTGTGTGCTTTAATTCTCTTTTGGACATTTTGGTTTGGTTGTTTTCTTGTTGATGGTCAGTGCTGAGGATGGGGCTTTTTTCTTGCTGACAGTCAGTGCTGGGGACAGGGTCATTTTCTTGCTAATGGTCAGTGCTGGGGACAGAATGCAGGAAGCTACTAATGCTGAGCAAACACTTTAGTCCTGCGTGGCACCATCAGTCATTAATATGTCCATAGGCCATCCTTTTGTACTTCTAACCAACAATTTTTTTCAGACTGTTTTTATTTTGAAATTTAAATTTGGAGTTGAGGGATGGTTCAAGAGATGAGTTGTTGCCATTAGGGCTGAGGACCTGAGTGTGGTCCCTGGAGCTCCACATGGTGGAAAGAGAGAAACATCTCCTGCAGGATGCCTTCTGACCAGTGCATGCTCACTGTGATACTCACACACCACACAAAGTCCATAAATAATGTAATAATGTTTTAAAAATTAAGCTATTTTTTTCTGTGGCCATAATTTTTAAAATATTCTAGATTAATTGATATTATAATTACTCATACTATAAATCATATAAACAATAACTTATTATAAATTTTGATCATTTTTAGGCAGATAAAATATTTTAGAAAGACAGATGAAAAAGACCCCCTCCACACACACACTTAATTTCTACATACGTGCTTAATGACTACTAGTTACAAAATGAGACAGATTTTATCGTAGATACCACTTCGTTTTAACAATGGAAGTCTCGAGATACTGTTGACATAGATGAACAAGAGAATTTGTTCAAAAATGAATTTGTGAGAACAAGAGAAGCTGTTTTCACTTTTTGCTTTGTATTATTAATTTTTTTATAATAATGCAGTACCCATTTCCAAACATCTTTGAGACTTCAAGATCCCCAATCGAGACAGAGTCTTTAGCTGACACACCCACTGGTCTTGGTTTTGTCTTGAGGCAGAGTTTGCAGCCACATAGCCTGAGAAACCCTGGTCCTGCAGCCCTTGAGTCATCTCCTTGTCAGCACCAACCCAAGTATTTTGTTCTGGTTATTTATATCAGAGATTTTTAGAGTCCTGGGCAAGATGCCATAGGGTGTGAGGTGTGCCTGTTCTTGCTAACATACCACGTGGGTAATTGTGGAGGGGAGAGGGTGATGAGAGGCTGCATTCCTGGGCTGAGCTTGGGAAGGGTTGCATCTGGAAGCTGAACTCAGGAAGCTGATGACCCTCTTGTGGTCCAGGACACAAGTCTACTTAACTTCAAGATAACAAAAGCCCTGTAAATGTCCAAAATGCCTCCAGAGGGCAGTACTGTTCCCAAAGAGTCTGCCCTTAATCCTTCCACTTCTTTCTTGACTGGTGCTCAAACCGGATCCTGGGAGTTCTTGCAAAGACCAATCTGCCCAGAGATGATGCGCCCCCAGACAAGGGTGACAATCTTGGCCTCCATTCACTCTGCTGAAGCGTCCTCATCAGAGCCTCTTTCCATGAGTCGTCCACGTAAGACCCGGCCATCTCATCCCTTTAATCACCAGAAGTGGCTTTCTCTTTTCCCCCAAGACAATGTTCTAGGCACTGGAGATGCACCAGTGAGCAAAACCGACAAGTGTTTCTGTCTGCTTATTGCTTAAAAGCTAGTGGGATTGCATTAAGGGTGAAAAATAAAACAAAGTTTTGTATATGTATCTTTTGGTTGTTGTTTTGTTTTTAAGATGGGGTTTCTTTGTGTAGAACTCACTCTGTAGACCAGGCTAGCCTCGAACTCACAGAGCTCCGCCTACCTCTGTCTTCTGAGTGCTGACATTGTTCATGCATCTTATCAGTTCTTGAGAGGCAGAGGCCAGTGGATTTCTGAGTCCCAGGACAGCCTGATCTACATAATGAGTTCCAGGCCAGCCAGGGATAACTAGTGAGATCTTATCTTTAAAAAAAAAAGTAATGAGTGTTATTTGGGGGAAAAAAAAATCAAAGTAAAGGGAATTGAGATTGCTAGAAGATTTTCCTTCTTTAAAGGATTATTATATTTATTCAGTGTGGGTGGGTGGGTAGATGTGTGTGAAGGCACATGGGTCCCACAAGTCAAGATTGAAGGTCAGAGGGAATGCTGAGAGCGGGAGAAATAGTTTTCCCTAGGGAAGAGCACATCAACTGGTTATCCAATACCAAATGGACAGCTCTGAAAACGTACACACAGGTAACGTCATACAGACTGAGCAGGTTATATTTAGGAATATCTATGTATATACGTGTACATATATGCATGTTAAACAATTAGTGCAAAAAGAGGCCATTAATTTGAAAAAGAGCAAGGGACATATATAGGAGGGCTGGAGGGGAAAATGATGTGATTATATTATAATCTCAACAATAAAAGAAAAAGAATTGAAAAAAATGTGGAGATCAGACAAGAATGTGCATGGTCTGTTCTCTTCCTTCCAGCAGGTGGGTCCTGGGGATCCAATTCAGGTCACCAGGCTTGGCAGCAACCCTCTGTAGCTGTGGAGTCAGTCCCTCGCACTCCAGTGTTCCCCTTCCTTCCTCCTTACCTCCCTCCTCACTCTCTCTTTCCCCATTCTTGTGCGTGTGTGTGTGTGCATGTGTTTAGGTTGAGAGAGGGTGTTGATTTGCCTGGGTGATCAGGGAAGATCTCTTTGCAAGCAAGATGCCTGTCTTGGCTTGGGCTGCAATAACAAATAGCATGGAACAGAGGGCTTAAAGGGCCGGATTTTACTTCCTCCTAGTTCAAGAGATGGGGAGTTTGACACCAGGCTCCAGCCTGGCTGGGCTCTAGTGGGCTCTCTTTTCCTGGCTCTCAAATGACTTTCTTCTGTGTCCTTATTGATATTTCTTCTGAGTCCTCATGATCTTATCTAAATTTATTCACCCTTGCTGTAACTCCATCTCCAAATACCATTCCACTGGTGGGGGGCAGGGCTTCAGCATAAACGGGGATACAGGTCAGTCTGCAGCAACAAGTGAGCAAGCTCTGGAGAGGGTGAACCATCTGAATATTGGAAAGAAGGCTTGAGGCAGAGAGCCAGCTGATGCAGAAGCCTGGGGTTAGCCTGGCACCCAGTGTATCCAAGCAAGAGAGAGGCTCCTGTGTCTGGAGCAGACGGCAAGGAAAGAGGAGCTAAGAGAACCAAGAAGTGAGGGGGTGGGGTCAAGTCAGTGAGCCTTGACGCCATGGTGAGGACTCCAGCTTTTGTTCTGAGAGAAATGAGGAGCCAATCATGGGAGGCCCTGAGCAGAGTGTGCCAGGAGAGGACAGGCGCTCCCAAGCAGGTGGGCAGCAACAGCCTCTGGGGAACAGTGGGGGCTGGTTTTTAGGAGAAGCCAAGACAATCCTTCAACAAGAGGGAGGCAGAGTGCGTGCACAAGATTTCTCAACTCTCCATTGCTGCCATTCCCCATTGCCCTTATCATTTGTGAACTCATACTTTTACTTATTTAAGGCAGGGTCTCATGTAGCCCACTCAATATAAAGCCAGGAGTGTCCTTGAACTTCTGATTCTCTTGCGTCTATCTCCCAAGTGCTGTGATTTCAGGCATGGGCCACCAAACCAATTTACGTGGTATTAGGTATCAGACCTAGGACTTCATGCGTGCTTGGGCAAGTCTTTTACCAGCGAGCTCCACCTCAAGCGTGCAGTCATACACTTAGTGCCCTTCCCACTACTGCATATGGCCTTCAGAATCCACAGCTCTCTACCCAATGGCCTTCAGACAAAGTCTCTTGCCCAACTGAAGGATACCATTTCATCGAGGCTAGCTAGCCAGTATGCTCTTGGAATCTGCCTGCTTCCACTGAACAGTGCTGGAGTTACAGGCATATTACCTATCAGGTACTGGGGATTTGAACTCAGGTTCTCATACTTGCACAGCAAATGCTCTTATACACTGTGTCTCCCCAACTCTTTAACATGTTTTGAGGGAAGTAAGCCACAGTAAGAGCAGAGCAATCATGATTCAAGCTAACACTGAGTTTGGGTCTATCTTATTTTCAGATTCAGGCGTGGTGGCGTGGAACCATGGTGCGGAAAGGATTTGGGTCTTTCGAAGAGCTACTAAAAGCCAGAAAAAAAGGGAAAAACTCTCCAAAAGATAAGAAAGGCAAAAAGGCTGCAAAAGGAAAACCTGCAAAAGGAAATAAAAAATAATTGTGTAAATGAATGAATGACGATAAGGATCACTAACAGAGCAGAAAGGCAACGTGTCTAGGGACCAGACAACAGCCACACTAAAATCCCCCCAATTCAGGTTATTGTAATAACAAAAGAGTCTTAATTTTACGGAAATGTTCATGGGAAGAATGACATAATGCCTGGTAACTGCTTCAACATAGCATGCTAGAGGATAGATATGGGGACATGGGTTCAGATGAAGCAAGGCAGGACCCGCTGTGATTTAACAACTGCAGAAGTGGGCGAGGAGCATGTGGCAGTCCCTGCATTCTCTTGTCTACTTAAAAACATCTGGGGGAATCATGGATTTACAGGAAGTTCCAGGGAAATATACAAGCATGTCTAATCACCCCCGACCTGTGACAGCTTTGCACAACACTAGGTTGAAAATAAGACTAAAAAACACATTGGTTCAATCAACAGCACTCACTCAGATTCCATCAGTTATGTGTTCACGTGTGCACATGTGTGTGCATTGTGTAGTTCAATGCAATTGTGTCACACATAGCTTTGTACAAACACCGCTGTAGTCAAAGGCACAGGCTGCTCTTCACAAGTCTCCATTGTGACATTCTTTTGTATTCACACTTCTCTCTGTGTACCAAATCCTAACTTACCCTCCATTTCCCATCAAATGATAGGGACCTGCAACTTCCTTCAAACTTTTCATTATATTTATTTACACTGTGTGTGTGTGTGTGTGTGTGTGTGTGTGTGTGCATGTGTGTGTGAACGAGTCTGCCTCAGCACACAGAAGGAGGTCACTTCATTTCTCTCTGTCCACCGTGTGGATCTTGTGATCACACTCAGATCAACAGGCCTCATGACAAATGCCTTTATTTCACTGGCCCTGGGACTGACTTTTTTTTTTTAATTCATCAAACTTTTATCGATTCCTTGCAGATTTCATATCATTTATCGATCCCACCCATCTCTCCATCCCTCTCAATTCATCCTCCGCCCTTGCAACTTCCCCTCAAAACAAAACAAAATTTAAAAGAAAAACCAAAACCAAACAAACCAAAAGGGAGAAGACTCTCGTCGTGGAAGCTGTGGTGTGACCCCGAATGTCACACAGTTCTCCCCTTAGTCCTTTCATCCTCACTTCCAAGTGTTCACGGCCACGAGTCGTTGGTCTGGTTCGAGGTCTCTGGCCCCTGCTACACCATGGATAATGGGCTTTCCTGGGGCTCCTCTTGGACATCCTGTTGTTGTCCTTTGTCACAGAGATCCTGCAGTTTTGGATCTGTAGGTTTGTTTCCTTCTCAAGCTCTAACAGTTCATAGAAGAAGGGGATGTTAAGATGGGTCAACTCAGCCCTGGTTCTGGATTGGGTGGTAGCTGGGCTGGTCAGCCCGCCAGCTCTCCCTCATTGTCACCACCCAGGTGAGCTCTCCAGCACTACCTCAGCCAGGCCACCCAAGGCAGCCTACAGCAAGGGGTGGGGCCAGCTCAGCAGGGCCCTCTTTGAACACAGCATGGTTCCTTATCCCCCATGGTAACACAGGCCATGGACATCAGCACAGACCCAGCTGTAGCAGGACCATGGACCCAGACATGGCCCTCTGCAGCAGCCCTGGCCTGGATGACACCATAGCCCCCAGGTGACAGTGTTGGCCACTCAAATTGGCATGACCCCAGCAGTGGCACAACCCTCAGACACCAACATGGTCACAGGTTGTGGCCTAGACTCTGGGCATCCATGTGGCCTTTGGTGGCACCATAGGCCACCAAACATTAACACAGATCCTGGCTGTGGTAGGACCACAGATCCAGACATGGTCCTTGGCAGCAGCCTGGGCCTAGATGTCATCATGTCCCCATGTGGCTGTGCAGACCACTCAGATCAGCATGGCCCCCTGAGGCAGCATGGCTCTTGGACACCAATATGGCCCCAGGGAGCGGCCCAGACTACAGGACTCTGCACATCCCTCAGTGGCAGCAGACATCAACTCAGGCCCCCTCAGTTGCTTCAGGGCCTCAGACCAAGATTGGCTTTTGGCAATAGCCCAGGCCCAGACTTCACCTTGGACTTGGGTAGTAAGCAAGCCATTTACATTAGCATTTGTAAATAAATTTTTCTTTGGGTTATCAGCTCACAAAAAGCAACACAGAGACTTATTATCAATTATGAAAGCTTGACCTATAGCTTAGGCTTGTTTCTAACTAGCTCTTATAACTTAAATTAACCCATTTCTATTCAGCTACATGTTGCCATGTGCCTAGTGGCTTTTACCTCTCCTCTTGCATGTCTTGCTTCCTCTGCATCTGGCTGGCGACTCCACCTTTCTTCTTCCCAGAGCTCGCACCTATATCTCCTGCCAGCTATTGGCCATTTTGCTTTTTATTAAACCAATCACAATGACACATCTTCACACAGTGTAAAGGAATATTCCACAACAAGCGTGTTCCTCACCACCCTCACCTCTTCAGATTCGCCTCTCTCCCTAGCCCATGAACAGCTCCACCTCCCTCTCTCTTCCACATCCCCACCCTGTGCTCGTTCACTGTAATGGTTCCTCTGCGCTTGGTTGAGTTCTGCTTCCACCAGCCACATGGCGTGGTGCGGAGCTGTTGCTGTTGCTGTCTCTGGCCCAGGGCTAGAGAACCCTTGGGACTGGCTTGTTGCATCTGTCAGTAGTTGATTCCTCTTTGCATGCACATGAGTGTTCAGGTGCTCAGGCCCATGATCACACATTCAAAGGCCAGAGTAGGACATTGGATGTCCTCCTCTATGGCTCTCTGACTCATTGCCTTAAGAGAGAGACTTTTGCTTAACCGGAAGCTCACCGGTTCAGTGGGTCTGGTCAGCTCATGCCCCTTGTTGCTGGGCACATGGCCCAGTCTTGCTATCTGTTTAAGCATTCACTTGTTATTGAAAGGTTATTGATTATGAAAAAAACTTCAGTGAATATTCACACATAGGTCTTCACATAAACATAGATGCTTATGAATTCATGGGGGACACTCAAGAGAAAGGAATTCACAGAGCACCCCCTTCTAATGCTCTCAAAACTACCTCATCCTCATGACTTTGCTTTTTGAACAGTACTGATTTTAAATGTAACTTTATTTTAAAATTTATTATTGGAGGAGGCACGTGCATGCCATGGTACATGTGTGGAGACCAGAGGACAACTTGCTTCATGTGGGTCTTGGGGATTGAACTAAGATTGTCAGGAACTTTTATAAGCTGAGCCATCACATGGGTTTTGCACTTATACATCTTTAAGCAATCAATGGCTGTGTTTCTAATTATTCATATAGTATCATGTAGGGAAAAAAAAAGTTTACCTGCACGTATCAGAAAACAAATGTATAGCAAACATCCTTGCTATTCATTGAATTACCTTCCAGGAAATGAAAACATTTAAAACTTGTGTAGTGTAACACAAAAGCTTTCATTAACAGACAAAAAGCAAGAAATTTCCAGAGGAAATGTTTATTGGAATTTGTTTGTTCTGGCCATAAAAGGTTTATTTTATTTTAGAAAATGCGATTTTGACACTGTCTTTTAAATTATTGGCTACATAAAACAAATAGAAACAAAAACAACTTACATATGGTGTCATCGTTATTGCGGACAGTTTATATCTAAGAAAAAACTATAACAGGACAAATCTTAGTTTACAATGATAGTCAACGGAGTACTGGGAGGAAGGCTCAGTGGGTAAAGCACTTCCTGTGTGAGCATGGGAACCAGAGTGTGGACCCCCAGAGCCCACATAAAATCCAGGCACGTGTAGCAGCCTTGGAAGCAGAGACAAGGAATCCCTGGCTAATCCCTGGCAAACCAGCTGATTGGACAGGCTGGGTTCAGTGAGAGACATTGCCTCAGTAAATGAAATGGAGAGGCAGAGAAGACATCTGATAGCATCTTTGGGCCTCCATGTGCAGACACACTCACACACATACATACACCAACACACATGTGAACACTTATACACACATGCACACACACCACACACATACATACACATGCAATATATGAGAATGTTACAGTAGTGTTTTTCACAATAGAATTGTATACATAGATGTGTGTGTACATACATACACCTTTGTGGAACACATGTAACATATAGGGAAACAAGGCAGAAAATCTCAGAATGATAAATAAATCAGATGCATTACATGAAACATACGAACATGCAAAATATGAACATCTTTAGTGGGATTCCTAAATGGTAGATGGATTAGTTATTTATCCCAAACAAATGAAAATTCTGCTCTAAAACATCATCTTTGTTTTATAAGATATACTAAAGACACACATTACTATTATCATTATTTTGTGTGTGTATATGTGTATGTGTGTGCATATCAGGTGTATGTGTGTACAGGTGTGTGCTTATACAGGTGTATTTGTGTATATGTGTGTGCATGTGCAGGTGTGTGTGTATGTGTGTGTGTGAGTGAATTAATGTTATGTTGTATAGTTCTATTAAGAAATGGTTCTTGAATGTAGGTTTGTAGGTTCGTAGGAAGGTTGAGAATAGTAATTATAATTTTGTATAGTTCTGTTTATAGTAGAATTGTTATGTTAAGTTTGATGCAGTTGCATCAAGAGCTTTTTTCTTTTAAAATACAAAGAAGAGGGACCTGTTGTCACCCACTGGGTTTCCTAGTGGCTGTACCCAGCAGGACCACACAAAAGGTTGACTGGACCACGGGCCTGGGTACCAGGTGTTTGTAAGGGTCTTTTGTTCCACCCCTTGGCATTGTTAGAAATAGCCCTCTGTGTTCTCTATCTGTTTTTCTCCCCATCTATGTCTAACTAAGTCTCTTATCCCTCATTCCTCAAGAGTTCCTGGGGTAAATAAATGTGGGGGCTGGCCCCTCACAATTCATTCACATTCTTTTGCTCCATTGGAGATGTGTTCATTCTTTAGGGAGCAGCCCACTGAAAACCACCATGGTCAAAGTGAATGCCCCTTCTGTGGTCATGGGTAAAGAAGCATTCTAGTTCCTCCTCCTGTGAGGCTGGGACAGCCCATCTCCTCATCCCTATCTCAGTGACCACAGGAAGTTTGGTCACAGCACATAATAAGTGCCTAAACCATTGCCCACAACCCCGGGAACTCGATGGCCCAAGGCTGATGTCTAGTTCAGTTAGGTTTTTAAGGAAGCAGAGGTTTTGGCAGAAGATGGCCCATCCGGTGTCACAGACGCTGTTGTTGTAGCTCAGGTCAAGCTTCTGCAGCTCGGCTAAGTGGCCTGTCCGCATGGCTGAGGCTGGAAAATAAAATCACTCTAAATATAAGGATGCTCTCTCCTTTGCCTGTCCCCCATTTCCAGTAACACACCTCTTCTGAGATTAGTAGCAATTGATAACTTACTTTTAGCTAGTGGTTTCATTTGGGGCATCAGAAAGTATTTTAGTGAGAAACTTTATCTCCATGTATCCCATATACACCTCGAAAATAGACTCACCCCCTTTTCTAAACCCCAACTGGAAGAATTTCATTTTTGCATTAGTTTAAGGTCTTTGCTCCACTGGACTCCCTGCCCTACTGCAGATATTTCCTAATTAAATGCACGGGATAATGGCTCACTGGCTTTGATTAAGGACCATTTGGTGCACAGCCATCTTGCTGTTAAATGCTGACTAGTTATTCATTGGTGGTTAATTCTATCTAACTATTCGTCCAACAATTATTTGACTGAGTACATTCACTTTGGAGGTGCTGGGAGTTGAGCCTGGGGTCTCAAACATGCCAGGTAAGTACTCCACTACTGAGTCATATCACCATCTCTAACAGTAAGTCCAATGTACAAACTATTCTGTTCACTTTAGAGACTTCTGGTACACAAGACAGTTCTCTTGAATAGCCTTTATCACATTGCGGCCTAAGAGAAGATGATGGTTCTGCAATAGGAAGTAGGCAAGTTACCCAAGGCAAACGGCACCTGTATCCCTCTTCAGCTGAACCAGTAGAGGGTTAGGAAGAAGAGATAAATGATGCAGAATCTTAGAACAAAGGACCTTGGGAGTCTTTCATCCAACCCACAGATCAATGGTTTGTGGAATTTCCCTCTGACAGTCTCTATTGATGGCCACCACGGCCTGTCCTCCGCTCCATGCTCTTTCAGCCCATCATGAAGCTGATCTCATGGAAGGAAGCCCTTTTGGGGACCCCGGTCTACCCCACCCCCACCACCTTGGTCAGCTCATCTCGAGGAATACTTGTGGCTCCAGAAATCAGGGAGCTGGTAGCAGAGTAGTGATGGGGTTCCCAAAGCTAGACGGGAGACACCAGGCGTTCCATTGCTCCCAGATGGAGGTGAACACCAGGATTGCAATTCGAGGGGATACTGGGCTAAGGTACATTGCCTGGACTCTGATAACTTAAATTACTGCTTATTTAATTCTCTTTCCATACTTCTAAACTGCCCTAGGGCAAGTGTCAGGTTTGTGCTACAGTACCTCTTTAAGCCTTCTCATGTCTTTTTTTTTTTTTTTGGACACAGAAAGAGTGAACTTCACTCAAAGCCTTCAGCAAGCTTATATCTGTAATAATTGATACTCAGTTCAATTATGTTAACAAGCTGTTTTCTTTCTCTTTCTTCCCTCCCTCCCTCCCTCCTTCCTTTATTTTCTTTCTTTCTTTCTTTCTTTCTTTCTTTCTTTCTTTCTTTCTTTTTTTTTTTTTTTTTAGACAGGGTCTCTCTGTGTAGCCCTGGCTGTCCTAGAACTCACTATGTAGACCAGGCTGGCCTTGAACCCGGAGTTCTACCTGCTTCTGTTTCCCAAGTGCTGGAATTAAAGGTGTGTGCCACCTTTATTTTGTTTTCTTTATTTTATGTAATTTTTATGTACTTAACTTTAAAAGATATATTTTTATTGTATATGAGTGTATGTGTCTATGTGGGGCTACTACACCTAACCACAGGTGCCCCTGCAAGCTGTGGATCCCCCAGTGTGGGCGCTGGGAACAACACACAGGTCTCCTGCAAGAGCATTATGCATTCTTAGTTGTGAGATATCTCCCCAGTTCACTGTCATTAATTTTTTATATTATTAACTTATTTTGAGATGCCAGGTATTGAATCCAGGATCCAGTGCATGCTAGGCAAGAGCTCTACTAATCAGATACATCCTCAGACCCTTACCCCTTTCTTATTTAAATAAGGCCCTAAAGCATTTTGGAGTCAATTTTGGGGAAAATTAATAGTACCACCTAGTTAGGGCACCGTTAGTGCAAGTAAACTGCAGAGGATGGACTCTGCGAGGGGAGGTTGAAGCCGAGTTCCCCCCTCACCACCTTCTTATCTTCAGAAACACTCTCCCTGGTCATTCGGCTTCAGAATTACATTACTTGGTTTAACCAGGTTTTTTTAAGCTGATACTGGGAAAAAGGAAGCTGCCACAGCCCTAGGTCCCTCAACCCCAGATCCATCATCTGGTCCCTCAAACCCTGGCCCCTCAGCCCCAGGTCCACCACCTGGTCCCTCAGTCCCAGGTCCACCACCTGGTCCCTCAAACCCTGGCCCCTCAGCCCCAGGTCCACCACCTGGTCCCTGCTTTGTGTCAAGACTGTCCTGGGAGGGGTTAATACAAACCCAAGAGAACCAGGTCTTCTGTCACCAGGGCACAGCTGCTCAGCCTCAGCACTCGGAGAGACCTTGACAGCTTCAGTGTTTGAAGAAGGAGCTCCAGGTTCCCACCAACACACTTGTTCCAAGAAAGGTTGAGTGTTTCCAGGGCAGGGAGGTGAACAGAGGCTTCGGCTAAAATTGTGATGATAAGAGCGTTAGTAACTTGGATACCATGGGAGACCATAAGAGCCAGAGCAGTCTATGAATATGCCTGAAAAGGTTGTACTTGGGACCCTACTGGCAACATTAAGAAAGCTAGACTTAGTTAAATGGGATTCCCCATTAGCTGGGGTTTCTTTTATTTCTTTTGTACTTAAGAAGGAGAAAGGGCTAAGGAGCCCAGAAAGCTGGTCAGAATTTTCAGAGTATACCTGGATTGGTACCTATGCCAATGTTTGGTCCCAATGTTTGAAATTCAGAGATGGGGCCAAGCTTCTCTAAGACTCAAGCTGTATTTGTGTTTATTTCATGCAATTACCCAGTCAAAGTGTGGTGGTTTGAATGAAAAAGGTCCCCATAAGCTCATATATTCAAATGCTTGGTTCCCAGTTGGTGGAACTGTTTGGGAAGGATTAGGAGGCATGCCCTGTGGAAGGAGGTGTGTCATCGTGGGTGGGCTTTGAGGTTTCAAAAGCCCACACCAAGCCCAGTCTCTCTCCCTCTGCCCCCTGCTTGTGAATCAGATGCAAGCTCTCAGCTACTGCTCCAGCACCATGACTACCTCCTGCTGCTGCCATGCTCCTCACCATGATGGTCATGGACTCACCCTTTGAACCTTAAGCAAGCCCCCACTTAAATGCTTCCTTATATACATTGCCTTGGTCATGGTGTCTCTTCACAGAAATAGAAAAGCAACGAAGACACAAGGAAAGGAACTAACACATTTTGGATGGAGTTTTTAAATGCTAATTAATTCTCAGATGGCTCCTAAGTTACAGTTAATCATAATAACTTATTCCCAAGCATAATAAGCATTTTTTAACTGTCTGATTTCTTTATAAAGTTTTCAATAGGAAATCCCGCCCACTCATGGCACATAGGTCTATAATAAAGAAAAGACAAATTTTCCAATTTTCTTATAAAAGTGATGTAGAATGTACATCAGCTTGAGTGGTAGACGTATGTCGGTAATGTGCTTTTGTGCATAGCTCCCTTATTCTTTACTGATTATACAGCTGCAGTAGAAGGAGCTGTCTCTGGAGACCTGCCATTTCTTCAACATTTTTTTCAAAAGCAATATAGAATTTTCTTAATAGGAGGTATAGTTATGAAACCTCATATTGTTCCCAAAACTACTGTATTCTGTAATTTTTCCACATTAACATTAAGCAGTAGAATGTCTGTTTTGTGGGCCTACCTAATTATTTGGTGAATTACAGTCTCCCTTGAGAAGTCTGTTACATACTAAGAACTAAATGTAGAGAATGCCAAAAATGTGCTTTAGGGAGGGACATTAGACAACCATACAAATAAGCACATGAATTAGATCTGAGTCTTGAGACAGGCACTTGCTGTACAGCCCTGTGATCCTCCTGCCTCAGCTTCCTGGGTATTGGTGTTACAGGCAGGCACCACATACTTTGCCTTAATTATAAATTTTGACAAAGGCTACAAAGAGGCTCCTAATTTAGCTGGTGACTGTGTTAAGGATCAATAGTCACACCTAGACCTAAAAATTGTGTGAGAACTACCAGGAAAGAGCAGAGCCTGGAAGCCGAATGTTCCAGAGGTCAGAACAGGAGCAGCTGAGAACTCAGAGACACTGAAGGGTCAGCAGGAATCTGCCTGAGGCTGGGTCCAAGAGGTAGAGGGGTGCTGGGGCCAGCTCACCCGGCCCTTTTAGGTCACATTCAGGAACATGGGCTCCACCTGAGCTACTACAGGAACTGTCCTGGCCATTCTAAAGCTGAGGAAACCCAATTTGCTTTTAAATGAAATTTACAGATTCTGCAATAATATAAACAAGTAACATTTGTTGAGCATCATGAGCCAGGCAGCTCTCCCAGAACTGTCTATGCATTAAAGCCACTTGTTTTTACAACCCTGTGATGTCCATGCAATTGTCACGGTTTTCTATTTTGCAGTTGAGGAAGTAAAAACGCTGTGGACTGCAGTCACACAGGCCATAAGATCCAGATCCAGATCTGACTGCCGGTGTGTTGTCAGGTGAACCGAACACTCCCCCACAGGGTGATTGTAACCAACTTTAAAGCACTCATAGACCCATCAAGCACATCATAGACATTCTGTATACATTCCAGGGCCCCATGCTAAAATCATCAAGTCTGAAAGGTTTACTGCCTGGCACAGGGCTGGCAGAAGTCCACAGAAAAGACCAAGTATGTGGGGCTGAAAGGAAAGCAAGGGTTCTCCAGATACAGACTTCTTTAAGTGGTTTTATTGGTAGTTACTAGAAAATAACCTTATCACTAATAGGGCACATTTATTTCCTTTAATTATGGACCTGTCTGCTCCATGGCACAATTTTAAAGGATTTTTTAACTGGCATAATATGTAAAAAAGGATCAAAAGCAGGACTGTTTCCACCGTCATCCAAGAATCACCATGGAAACCCCTCTGGGTATGCCTATGAGTGTGTTTCCAGAGATGTTAAGACACTCCTGAGGCGCATCTGTCTCTCTGTCCCTTAGTGTGGCTGTCATGTGACCGTAGTGTATCTGTATCTGTGTCTCAAACTGTGCACAAAAACAGACGGGGTTCCCCTTAAGCTGCTTTCACCAGGCATTTTGTCCCAACTTCGAATAAAGTGACTAATTCACACCCAAGTCCACAGTTCTAGCCATCTGCACACTTACAAAGAGTGTATTGGGTTTCTTGTTGTTTTAAATTTTTATTTGGGGAACAACCTGTATCTTCTTCAGTGGTTGATGCCAGAGAATACACCTTATGTTTCTAGGGAATGTGGTGGGGTTTTTGTTTTGTTTTAGATTGCTCTTTTAAATCTTGAATCAGGCCGGGCGGTGGTGGCGCACGCCTTTAATCCCAGCACTCGGGAGGCAGAGCCAGGCGGATCTCTGTGAGTTCGAGGCCAGCCTGGGCTACCAAGTGAGTCCCAGGAAAGGTGCAAAGCTACACAGAGAAACCCTGTCTCAAAAAACCAAAATAAATAAATAAATAAATATAAATCTTGAATCAGGATAACACTTAATAACATTAATAATTACACAGTTCTTGAGACTGGTATATGTCCTCAGGAGCCAAGACTAGTCTAGTCAGTCAGATTTCTGTTGCTGTAACAAAATGCCTCAGAAGGCTGGGCATGGTCGTGCCTGCCTATAATGCCATCATGCAGGAGGATTGGGTGGAGAACGGAGATTCTGAGCCCAGCTTGAGTTACATAGTGTGACCTTGTGTCAAGGACAAGACAAAACAACCCAAGAGAAACAAAGGAGCAAAGATTTGGCTCTATGACTTCAGGCTCTGATGACACAAAGTGTCTTGCTGAGAAGAGAGTGGTGTAGCAGAGCTGCTCCCTCATGACAGGCAAGAAACAGGAGAAAGCAGCAGGAACCGGAGTGCTCCAGGATTCCTTCTCCTGACGGGACCACAGCTCCTACAGATCCCAGCACTTCTGAAAAACAGCCCACTCAACTCTGAGTCTGTCATGGTTGACACATTGATGAGGTAAGACACAACCCAGTCGCCTCAGGACACCACTCCAGTGCCTAAACCACTTGTATTAATAATATGAATTATGACATCTACCAGTTTCCTTCTGTGAGTCTGGAATTCCTGAGAGGATATTTGCATGACTGAACCTCAATGAAACTCTTGCTTGCAGGTTCAGATGAGTTCCACTAGAATAGGTCACACACGTCACAATTCATTGCTGGAGTAGTTAAGTGTGCCCTGTGCAGTTCTACTGAGAAAGAACTCTTGGGAGACTGCACTTGGTTCCCTGGAGCTTTCCCTCACAAACATTTTCCTATCCTGGTTTTATTTTGTGTCCTTTCCCTGTAATAAATCTTTGCTATGAGTACAGCTATATGCTGAGACTTGAGTCTTCTTAGGAATCAATGAAACTGGAATACTGCTGGGGACCCCAGTACTGTATGCACAAAGTGCTGGTTTACCTGAGTGGTATGTTTGGGGATATTCCACAATGTCCCTTTACCTCTAAGCACCTCCTTCCACTTGCCAGCCATGTTGGGAAGAAATTCCATATCTGGTACACCCTTGATATAGGCTAGGATAGAGGCATGGCCTTCAGGATTCCTAACAGAGCATAGGTGCTGTGGGGAATGAATGCTGGGTGGTCAGCTAGACTCAGACACTAATAATTGTGGTGATATATTGTATACCCTGTTATTATTCCTAGTCACTTCTGGAGTCACATGACCATGCATACACTGTCAGCAGTCAGGCAAAATGTTTAGTCACTTCAGGGCCTTATGTCCTACATAATCTGTGCACGACGTGGTCACGTAATCTGCACGCAGCATGATCATGCAATCTATGCACATGCATGGCATCGCTACGTAAGCCCATATACGCATGTGCAAGGTGACCTATAAAAGCAGTCTCTACCCGGTCCCTCTCGCCAGAAGTAGCACGTACCTCTCTCCCTCTCTTCCTCCCTCTCCCTCCCTCCCTCCCTCCCTCCCTCCCTCCCTCCCTCCCTTCCTCCCTTCCTTCTCTCCCTCCCTTCTTTCCCTCACCCCTGCACCTTTCTTTTGGGTAGGCCTACCCACCTCCATCCTTTCCCCTCCCTAATAAAAACTCTTATAGTGGGTTCTGTTGTACCTCATGTTTTCTCATGCCTGGTAAATAATGCCGACAAATAAATAGCATACCCTAATAAAATTTGCCTGAAGATCAGAGGACAGACCCAGCCACTAGATTAAACATAGAGGCCAGGCAGTGGTGGCACACACCTTTAATCCTAGCACTCGGGAGGCAGAGATCCATCTGGATCTCTGTGAGTTCAAAGCCACTCTGGACTACATGAGACTGATTCAGTCTAGAAGAGAAACAGAGCCAGGCAGTGGTGGCACACACCTTTAATCCTAGCACTCGGGAGGCAGAGATCCATCTGGATCTCTGTGAGTTCAAAGCCACTCTGGACTACATGAGACTGATTCAGTCTAGAAGAGAAACAGAGCCAGGCAGTGGTGGCACACACCTTTAATCCTAGCACTCGGGAGGCAGAGATCCATCTGGATCTCTGTGAGTTCAAAGCCACTCTGGACTACATGAGACTGATTCAGTCTAGAAGAGAAACAGAGCCAGGCAGTGGTGGCACACACCTTCGATCCCAGTACTTGGGAGTCACACGCCTTTAATCCCAGTACTTGGGAGTCACACGCCTTTAATCCCAGCACTAGGAAGGAAGTGATATGGCTGGGCCGAGAAAGGTATATAAGGTGTGAGGAGACAGGAGCTAGAGCCCCTTTCTGCTGAGAACTCAAGCCTTTTTCAGCTAAAGGCTTTCTGGCTGAAGCCCCTTTTCAGCTGGACCTCTTTTGACTGAGGACTCAGAGACATTGTGCCAGAGGATTTGTGGAGTTGGCGAGGTGAGAAGTAGCCGTGGCTTGTTCCTTTGTCTCTCTGATCTTTCAGCATTTACCCCAATATCTGGCTCCAGGATTTTTATTAAAAGACCATTTAGCAATTTGTGTTACAAACAATATTTTTTTTCCATCAGACTCACAGCATCCTCAATTCATGTTCCCTCTCAGCAAAATTACAAGTTACTGGACACAGACTTCCAGAGCTGGCTTCATATAATGTAAAGTAAATGCTACTCGGAGCTTAGGCTGTAGCTTGGTTGGTAGAGTGCTTGCCTAACACACACAAAGTCCTGGGTTCTACCCTCAGTGCCACACAAACTGAGCATACTAGTGCATGACTGTACTCCCAGGTCTGGGAGGCAGAGGCAGGAGGACCAGAAGTTCGAAGTCACTGTCAGCTAAATAGCAAGTTCAAGGCCAGCCTGGGCTTTATGAGATCCTGTCTCAAAAAATAATAAAAATAAAATAAATGCCATTGTCATTTATACAACTTTTAAGATCACTTTTAAGAGAATATATTTCCTGAAAAAACAACAACAACAACAAATAAACAAACACCCAATTAGTCTTTAGTGACTAGTCTTTTTCTTAGAATGAAATTCATGGTGTGTGTGTGTGGGGGGGGTCTCCCTCAGGTCATTGCCTGGTGCATGCTGGGAGCTAGGAAGCTCTCTTACCAAGGGCTGTGAAAGTCTCACTTTCCAAAGCACAACCGTTGATCAGTAATGACTTCAGTGCCGGTAAAAATCGGAGCCTGCTGAGTAGGTTTTCGGAAGAGCCGCCCACCTTTCTGTTGGATGATAAATCCAGCTCTTGAAGGTTTGAGAGTAAAGGGATTATCTGAGCTGTGGAAATATCAACCATGACACGTATGAGGCACTGTTTCACAGAGTCGTAGGAACGTCTGGCTCCCACAGTCTTCCTAGCGTGGCTTCTACTGAACTCATCTGTATGGCACTGCCTTCCCTGAGACCCCCACACAGACTGTACCACAAGCAAATCAGCCTCTCTCCAGGTTGCTCTTCTGGCTTCTCTATTCCCGAGCCTCTCTGTGGACTAGAATGTAAAAGCAAAGGTTTAGGAGACTGAGTTCTAATCCTAGAACTGTGCAACTAGCTGGGCCTGGTGGCTCAAACCTGTAATCTTGGAATTCTAAGGAAAGGGGGGATTGTTGTTCAAAGCCTATCTGATTAGCTTAGTGAAACCTTGTCTCAAAATAAAAGGCATAAAAGAAGATTGGGTGTAGAGCCCAGTGGTAGAGTAGTTGCTAGTGTGAGTAGGCCCAAACCCTACCACCACAAAAACAATAACGGTAGCTAACCCTGTATGAGATCAGCACCAGCCAGCTTCTCTGGAGCTTAGTTTCATTAATCATAAAACACCTGCATCACAAGAGAATTAGAGAAATAAAATATTAGGCTTGCTCCTAATAGTTTCCTTTAGTGCTGGCACACATTAATGTCTGACATGGTCATTCTCTTCTCAGAATGTTAAGTGCCAGTAAAGACAAGTCATCAGAGCATGTGCCTGCCGGTGACAGCATTAGAGAGGGGGCCTACGGAGCCTGCTGAGCCAAAAGGAGCTGCAGGGAATCATGGAGTTGGCGTGGTCCTGCTGCCTTGAGAGGCATGCGTCATAAGTTTTTCAGATTATAGTCCATGGCTTCTGGGGCACTGTGAGCCTTTCAGTTCCCGAGAAACCAAGGTACTCCCTCAGGCAGAGAAACATTCAGGCCACCTTGTGATTCTATATGTTCCCTAGAAGTCAGTGAAGATAAGTGACAGGACAATTGGTTTTAGACACAAATCTTGTGGACCCTGTATGGCTTGCAAACGTCATTGGATCCTGGCAACTACCACTGTGGTGATCCTGGCAATTGCCATTATATTCTGTTTCTGATAAAGGTATAAAAAATGATTGCTTAGAATAAACTTGTCACAGCCTCAGTCCTGCTGTGACCCCTCCAACCTGTACCTGGTCAAAGGTTCATCTCTCACCAGCCATATCAGGTAACCCTGGCCTGGTAAGTAGGAGCCACACGTAGCCAGAGTCTACTATCTTCCTGCTACTTGCCTGCTTCGAGGCCTCTCTGGGGCACTTACCAACATAGGAAACATTATCCTAGAAAACCTGGGGAGCTGGCTTATCTCGTGGAGCCTTCCAGGGCCACCCAGACACCTCTCAGTCACTGTCGTATCTGTAGTGGTTTGAATGAGGATGTCCCCCACAGGCTTAGATGTTTGAACATCTGTTTCCCAGTTGGCAGTGCTGTTTGGGGAGGTTTAGGAGACATAGCCTTACAGAAAATATGCCAATAGAGGTAGGCTTTGAGGGTTTAAAGACTCTACACCACTTCGAGTTTTCCCTCTCTGCTTTGTGTTTGAGGTTCCCGAGGAGCTTTCTGCTCCTCCAGCCACACCTGCCACTTGCTGCCATGTCCCTCCTCCACTACCGCGGACTCACTCTTAGACCCATGAAATCACAAGTCCAAGTAAACTCCTCCTTCTATAAGTTGTCTTTGTCGTGGTGTTTTCTCACAGCAACAGAAAAAAATAACTGTTACTTATCTTTCTCCCAGCACCCATGACTGCACACTCTTTTCTTGCTTACATATTTGTTTTCTTCCCTCACTGAAGGTGAGCACTGTGTGTGTGGGGGAGACTACCTCATCCCCAGAGTGGGGGCCAGTATCTGAAACATCAAGACACAAAAATGTGTATGAGAGAGGGGGTATGGGAAAAGAAAGAAAAGGAAGAGAAAGTAGGACTCGTGGTCCCATTGGGATAAACGTTCCCTGGTACCCTCCACAGCAATTCACATTTCACCACATACTGCGGATAGGTTTTGTTTTATTCCTGCCCTAGAAGACTGACGCTCTGTCTGAATTTCCATGGGCCATGGTACAGAGCCTCACAACTGGAAGATTAATCAGCAGTTACTAGCTAAATAAGCAGTAATTCTTTGAAGTTATTTGTTCAATTATTTAGCATCACAAGGTAGAAAATGGGATGCATGTTGTGGGGAACCCATGAAATCCTGAGTGAATATGTATAGTTGACACAAGAGCAGCCATGTTGGGGACTCCAATGCCTCAATCCCACAGGAATGGCAAGGCCTTCCCCTGGTCCAAGTATGGATGTTGACAGTGTTTGCAGAAAGTATCAAACATAGTTTCCTCCTTGTGATGACTGTAGCCTGAGACTGCTCCCTACAGAGACTCCCTAGATTAGTTAATCCCTCCTCTCTCGGATGTATGTAATAAACATTCTCCTCTGTCAGATGTGTGTAATAAACAGCCTCCTCTCTCGGATGTATGTAATAAACAGCCTCCTCTCTCGGATGTATGTAATAAACAGCCTCCTCTCTCGGATGCATGTAATAAACACCCTCCTCTCTCAGATATATATATATAATAAACACCCTCCTCAGATGTGTGTAATAAACAGCCTCCTCTCTCAGATGTATATAATAAACATCCTCTTTTCTCAGATGTATGTAATAAACAGCCTCCTCTCTCGGATGTATATAATAAACATCCTCTTTTCTCAGATGTATGTAATAAACAGCCTCCTCTCTCGGATGTATATAATAAACATCCTCCTCTCTCAGATGTATGTAATAAACATTCTCCTCTGTCAGATGTATATAATAAACAGTCTCCTCAAATGTATGTAATAAACATTCTCCTTACTCAAATGTCTATAATAAGACCACCTCTTTATTCAGCTGTATATAATAAGCTCCCTCCATACTCAGCTGTATGCAATAAAACCCCTTCCTCATTCAGTGGTATATAATAAATGTACTGAGTTTCCAGGCTGTCAGTGTGTCTTCATCAAAGCACACGGCCCACCTGATGTCAGCCTTTCTGTGTTTCTGTCTGCCATTCTTCATTCCCCAACACCCTAGTCAGATCAAGTCCAAAGCCATGCAGATCACAGCAGCAACTAACTTCCTTTTTTTTTTTTTAATCAAGCAGCAGAAGAACAATGCCATTTGGTATGCTTCTTACATGATCATCAGCTACCCGGGATACTCTCCCATGTCCTAGACAAGGGGACTTATTCCCGTGCTGTGCCAGCAGCTGACAGAGAAGCTCCTCCAGCACATTCTCACCCCCTGAGAACAACAATGTAAGGTGTGACATTCAGTGTTGTGAGTTGTGCCACAGGGATCTGGTAGCCAGGTAACTCAGTAGTGTCCCCTCAGCCTGTGATAGAAGGGATGAAGCTATTGCACAGTGCTCTGTGGAGAGTGAAAAGGACTTTTCCACTTAAAGCCTTCATGAACACTTTGAACTTTTCACACTTTTCCAGATTGAGGGACAAGAGTCTGAGGAATAATTCAGCAGACGCCAAAGGTGGTTATTAGACCTGGAATTTTATTTTCACTATTTTCCTTCCCCAAAGTGTATTTTAAAATCTATATTATTATTTGTCATCTATTTGCATATTAAGCATGTCCTTAGTGGGAGACAGGAAATTGCGGGTACCTACACTTGAGCAATGGAGAGATTCAGGATCAGACCCACTCCTACCTTGGAAGTTGCCCTCTATCTGAACAAAGGAAGAGCAAAGGCTCAAAGCCACAGGATGCCAGGTGTGTCTGAGGACGGTGAGGCCTGAGTGGAGTTCAGTGAGATGAGGATTGTGGAACAAAGGCAGAGAGAAGGGGCAGGAAGACATTTGGGCTCTTGCAAAGGCATGCTCAGTATCTTGAAGGTTCAGTATGGCCGCATGTGGGTGGGGAGGAATAATTTCTGGTCTTCCCGCTATGGGAAAGCGCATTTCAGTATTACAGGTAACAACCACAGAACTACATTGACGGTAGGAAAGTAACTCCTGCTCTTTGAAGTTGTGATGCCCACCCATTATGCACCACCAATGGCTGCTTTTCAGTAGCTGCCTTTTCTCTAGTGTCTCGACACTGTCATTTAAAAGCCACATTTTGGTGTTCTCTCTACAGACCTGTACATAATCAAGGTTGTGACACTAAGACACTTGTTTCTAAAAGGCAAGAGACATTCAAATTTTTCCCCTTCAAGTACCAAATCTTGGATTCTTTAACATTTACTGGGTGGTCAGCGCACACAAAACTCTGATGACTTGGTCAGTGAATTCAAGCATCCACCCCAACTCTCTAACTTCCCAGGCGTTTCCACAGGTTCTGCTCCACGGGGTGCACTTACTCAGTGACTCCACATCATGGGCTGTGAGTGAGCACTGGTGAAGATCTAGGACTTCCAGATGCTCCAGCAAGGCCAGCTGAGCAGGTACTTCTTCAAAGCCTCCGCCCAGCTCCTTGTTGCCGGAGAGATCCAGTGTCCTCAGCACATCCAAGGATGCAAAGGCACCATCTGCAAAGCAGGTTCCGACCCCTCCTGAAATCCGTACTGTGGGGCAGTGGGCAGGCGAGTGGGGAGGGAGAGGAGCAGAGCCAAAGGGGGGGGGGGGGAACTGCAGAGTCCCTGCCAACTGGGCCTCAGCAGACCCAGCAGAGACTTCACAAGGCCTCTCTCTAAGATCCAATTGGCTGCCACTAGCTCCCGTCTGAATCTCTGAGGACACTGGCCTATACCACCACCTACACTTGAGTGCTGACCTTAGATTTCCTCAGGCTGCGAGTTACACGGTCACCGAGGGCTCTGAAAGTCACATTCCCTATAACGAGGCCACTCTGCACAGAGGGCAAGAGTTCCCATGGATACCACTAGAGACATCATTATTATTTTATCAGTATCAGTACCTTCCGGGCACTGAACACAATAAAGCTGATGTCTTTAACAGCGATAATAAACCTACCCAGTGTCCAGCTCGTACCTTAGATTTGCTGGCCTTTCAGAGCTAGTCAGTTTAAAAGCTTGTCTGCTCTGTGGTATTCACCCTTGAGCCTTCCACCCGCTCAGACAGCCCAGCCTCCTCACCTCTTTTTACTTTTGATTTGAGATGCTTTCATTAAGTTGCCAGGGCTGGACTTGACCTTGTAACCTAACTTCCTCAGCCTTTAGAATCTCAGGTCCACACTACCAAGCCTGACATAAGAGGGTCCTTCTATTTTGTTTTGTGTTTTTCTTTTTTGTAATAATAAAGTGTAAGTTTACTGTGAACGATTTCAAAAATAAATAAGGCTAGCATGCACTAAGGCCCTGGTTCAGTTCCCAGAACGGAAGCAAATAAACAAAGAACAAATAAATAAAAGAATGAATATTTAAGGTCATATGTTCTAATAGATTTTAAATAACATATATACAATATGATACATTTAAAATTTTTTCATTTATCTCTATTGTGTTTGAGTGTGTGTGGGTGTGAGTGGGGGTGTGGGTGTGAGTGCCAAGGTGTATATATGGAGATCAGAGAACAACCTTATGGAGTTGGTTCTCTCTTTCTTCCATGGTCCTGGGATTCAAACTCGGGCAGCCGGCCTGAGCGTTTTTACCCAGTGAGTTGATTCACCGACCCTGACATATAATACATTTTATACTTTACATGCATAATCTTAAATTTAACAATCGTCAACTCACCCAATATTCTGACACTCTTTGGGGATAATCCACAGGAATGCAACTTCAATACCTTCAGGCCTGAGGTACTTTTTAATCCTTGTGCTATGATGTCTAGACTACTGCCAATGTTTCTGTTAATGGAAAGATCAAATACTTCGAGTCTCTGCAGCTTAGGTAGCAAGTGACCTGAAAGGGAATAAATCCAAACAGGAAGTGTCCACGTGGAAGCCAGAGGTTAGCCTGAGGTCTGCTGTGCCCTGGGGACAAAGAGCACCTGCAGGCAGTCACAGCTGCTAATCACAGGCATCTTTTCTATATTTTTCTGGGAAGAACTCTGTAAATTCCACTTACCCACAAATTCCGCATCCTGTGACGTGAGGGCACAGTCCGCAAGCTCAAGTGTTCGAATCTTGCTCCCTTTTCGGAATGTATGGAGAACCTGAGGCAACTTTCCTCCCACGTTGCTGTTCCAGGATAAACTCAATTCTTCAAGTGCAGGTATCATTTCAAGAGCGGCTCCTAAGTACCAAATATCCCATAATTCAGTGGGCGCTGGCTCAGAAAGGCAGAGACTTCATTCACCTCCAGGACCGCCAGTAATTAGGGGATATGGAAGCTGAGGCGGGTACTGCGTTTGCTGATGAGGAGCAAGGAGAAGAAAGGGACCCAGGTCCTGCCCCTAACAACAGAGTGAACGCCTCCATGTGCAAGCACAGCATTCTAGTCCTCCCAGAGCTCAGGAAGCCATGGCCCTGAGTGAACCATGGCTGTAAACAATTGACCCAGAGGCAGCGTCTTTGCCGGGCTGTTCTCTGGAAGTCAGGATCTATTGCGCGCGACTCGTCTGCTCCCTCCACCCACTCTCCCTGGCATCAGACTGGGCACAGTTAGAAGAGAGGCAAGCCGGAAACCCAACACACTTGGACACCAAGACTGTAACGTGCACTGAACGTTAGGGAGAGAAGAAGCAGAGCTTCCCCTAGAGAAGAAGCAGAGCTAGGTGGCCAGGCAGCAGCCACAGCCACAGCCAGGGGGCTCAGAGGGGAGAGGGGGAAACTTTGCTCCTTCTTGCCTGAAACCATTTCATAGAGAAAACCTCTGAGGTGGGACAGGAACCAACCAGAGGTGTGGGAGTCTTGAAACCCTCCCAAGGGACTAACAAGAGGAGACATTTGGCACTCATTTTGTTAACACAAATCTCTGAAGATAAGGGAATGACCAAAATAATTCATCAAAATAGAAAAAAGTAAACAAAGCAGCAAACATTTTAGTAAAGCATATGTGTAAGTAGTATGACTTTTCACAAATGTTATCTTTTTTTTTCAGTGTATATTTAACTTAATTGAGGCTCTAGTTCCAGCTAAATCAAGTTTTAGTTTAAAAAAAAAAAAAAAAAACTCATTTTGATCAATTTTTTAAGGTGGGTTAGAAAAATAAAGGAGGTATTATTTTGGAATTTAAAAACAGATTAACTGCTATCTACTCCGATTCTTCCGTTTTACAGGTGAGATTGTGAGACCCAGAGTGAGCTAGCATTACAATAGCTCCATAAAAGCCATGCAGTCGGGAGTCTGGTCAGTTTTGTTCCGTCCTTATCCACAATCTGGGGTGCAAGGCACGGAAGTCCCCAGCCATGCTCTTGACCATCCACACATGCAGAGACAACACCGAATGTTTGCCCCTGAGGGGTCAGGACGACAAGATACTTCAAGGGAAGCCATGTTTTCTGTTTCTGTTTCTAAGTTTTCGATCTGTGTGTTTAAATGCGCGCGTGCTCTTGTGTGCGCATGTGCGTGCATGCGCACATACATGGGAGGCCATAGAATGACCTTTGGTGTTGTGCTTCAAGTGCCTCTGTCTTCCTCGGGTTTTTTTGTTTGTTTGTTTTGTTTTTGAAAAGCAGTCTCTCGCTGGAGCTTGCTGAGCTGGCTGGCTAGCAGGCGTCAGGGATCCGCCTGTCTCTGTCTCCATGGCACTGTGATTCTAAGCCTATGCCGCTACATTTCAGCTTCCGTGGGTTCTGAAGTTCAAACTTGGGTTCGCATGTTCGCAAGACAAGCTTTTTATGAACGTAGCCACCTTCCCAGCCCCTGTTCTTTTATTGTTTTTCAAGTTGTCGTGCAGAGAGAAGTCCCGTCTTAGGGGAGGCGTCACCTTACCCAGAGTTTGAACATCCTCAGTGGTGAGTCCGCAGCCACGCAGCCTGAGGACTTTCAGCTTGCTGACCAGATGCATTTGCTCAGTGAACAAATGGAGGGTCCCGCTGACAAAATCATTCCAGGAAATGTCCAGTTCCTCCACGTCTGAGAGGAAAGGCAGCAAAACAGCTCAAGTGGGCATAAGAAAATGCAGATCTGTGTGTGTGACTTGTGATTTGTAATAATCAGAATTCAGTGCCCATGTGCTCGGGATGTAATTTTGGATAATATGAAAATGCAGGGGGCAGGCATGTTGACATTTAGCAAAGCAGGGGTCTCTTGCTTGCAAGTGAGGAAATTGTCCCATTTATATTCCCCATTTCTTGGGATATTTTCTATTTTTTGCCAGAAAGGGGAAAAAAAATTGCACTCTATAAACACAGTGATGTCTACACAAGATTCTATAGAACTTTCTGTGTTACTGTGGAAGGCTAAGGTAGAAATGGCAACTCTGTTTCTGCTCCACTACTACAGCTGTTACTGGTCTGTGAATACTGCTCTGTATATGTTGCTAAGCCCTCTGACACGCATCCCCTTGCTCTATCAGACCCTCAGAATGGAAGCTGGAGAATGTGCCGGGGCCAGGTCAGCAGAGAAAAGGATTGTCTGCATGTTTTTATAGCTGACTTTTTCTTTTGGGTCATCAACCAGCTACCAAATCATGACACAGAGACTTCTTATTAGTTATGAATGCTCGGCCTTATCTTAGCTCTTATTTTAATCTGTTTCTCTTTATTTATGTTTTGCCTCGGGGCTTTTTACCTTTCTTTCCTTCTGTATATCTTACTTTCACTGCTTCTTGTGTCTGGCTGGCTGGCTGGTGGCTGCCTGGCTTCTGGACCCTGGTGTGTCCCTCTTTTTCTCCCTCATTCTCCCCTCTTTCTTCTCTCTCTCTCTCTCTCTTTTTCTAGATTTCTCCTCCTACTTGTTTTCTCTGCCCACCAACCCCACCCATCCCTCTCCTGCCCAGCTATTGACTGTTCAGCTTTTTACTTGATCAATCAGGTGCCTTAGGCAGGCAAGGTGAAACAGCAACACATCTTTACATAATTAAACAAATGCTGCATAAATAAATGTAACACATCTTTGCTTAGTTAAAACAATATTCCACAACACATTTTCTTTATTATCTTGATCAACCAGCCATCACTACCTTCTATTTATTGATTATTATTAATTTTGAGACAGAGTTTCCCTATGCAGCCCTGGCTGGCCTGGGATTTGCCATGTATCACAGAGATGCACTTGCCTCTGCCTCCAGTGTGCTGGAATTAAAGGCCTGCCCCCCACCATGCTCAGCGCTAGCTTATGTTGTTGTTTTTACTCTTTGGAGGGGCCCACCACCCAGCTCCTAATTAAATCACACATGGAGGCTTATTCTTAATTATAAATGCCTTGTCTTAGCTTGGCTTATTTCTAGCCAGCTTTTCTTAACTTAAATTATCCCATCTATCTTTTGCCTCTGGGCTTTTCCTTTTCTATTCCTGTATATCTTTCTTTGTTTCTCCATTGCTGGTTGTGTAGCTGGGTGGCTGGCCCCTGATGTCCTCTTCCTTCTCTGGTTTCTTCTTCTCTCCCTCAAGATTTCTCCTTCTGTATATTCTCTCTGCCTGCCAGCCCTGCCTATCTTTTCTCCTGCTCACTATTGGCCATTCAGTTCTTTATTAGACCATCAGGGTGTTTTAGACAGGCACAGTAACACAGCTTCACAGAGTTAAACAGATGCAACATAAACAAAAGTAACACACCTTAAAATAATATTCTACGGGGTTGGGGATTTAGCTCAGTGGTAGAGCACAGCACAAGGCCCTGGGTTCTGTCCTCAGCTCTGGGGGAAAAAATATTCTACAACAACCTTATACCTAAATGGACAGTGATGTGAGATTTTGTGGGCTCAACCTTCTCTGAGGCTCTATCACAGCTTGTTAAAGAGCAAAGTTACCCTCTGTGGAAAATTCTCAAAGGACATCTTTATCTTCAGGAACAGCAAGACTTGAGGGTGGAAGAGGCAAGGCACGCATGAATGCTGCAAGCCTGTCTGAGCGTTGAAAGGACAGCCCGGGACACAATGCACTGGGCTTCTGTGGTTTCAGGTCAAGAGAATCTGGAGTTACCAGTTCTGAAATGACAGCTCCAGCAAAGACCTCTTTCTTCTAGCAGCATTCAAAGTGCTTTAGCCATTGACCCTGTTCATCGTGACCAAACTTTATACAGGATCAAACCACTGAATTCATCAGGCAAAATCAACAACAAAAATGCAGGAAAAGAAAAATCTTGCTTTTCTGACACCAAACACTGAGTTGGCTGCTGCTGACTGCTTTCGTTCCATTTTTTTTCTTATTATTTATTTTTTTTTATTTAAAAGGTTTTTTTTTTTCATTTTACATACCAACCACAGTTCTCCCTCCCCTCCTCTTACTCACTCCCCCATCTTCCCCCCATCCCACCCCAATCTGCCCCAGTTTTTGTTTGAATTCATAAAGGAAGTCAGGCCTCCTTCCTGGTGACAACTTCATAAAGAAAATACAACTACTGTACTCAAAACACAGGCCAGTGGTAAAAACCAGCTTCCATCAGAGTCCCCTGAGGACTGGCTGAGGCATGAGTCCTAGAACAGCCTCCATCTGAGTCCCCGGAGGACTGGCTAAGACATAGGACCTAAGGCTCAAAGAGCCCAGTTCTGTAGGTTTGGGTTGGTAGGTTTGGCTGCCATCCCAGAGCTGCTCAAGTGGTTCTGATCCTTAGGTGCTGGCTTATAGTTGCCACTAAGAGTCCTATCCCAGGGCTGTGGGCATGGCTCAGTGGGTAAAGACACTTTCCCATTCAACCTGAAGACTTGAGTTTGATCTCAAAGTCCTGTGCTGTAGAGAGAGGGAATGACTTTCTCAAGTGTCTTCTGACCAATACATATGAGATATGTCATGCACATCTGCATATGCCCACACACAATAAATTAATAAAATGATTAGTATAACTTAAAAACGTTTTTTAAAGAACCCTGTCCCATAATGGCATAGATTTTAATTTAAATTAATTTTAAGTAGTTAAAATAGTGTTATAGTCTAAATATCTGTGTTTCCTCCCCTCCCCCATGCACACATTGAAAGCTAATCCCCACTGTAATGCTACTAAGAGGTAGAATCTTGGGCTGGAGAGTTAAGAGCCCTGTTGTTCTTCCGGAGGGCCCAAGCTTAATTCCCAGCAGCCCTATGATGGCTCACAGCCATCTGTGACTATAATTCCAGGGGTCCAATGCCCTCTTCTGCCACTGATAGCACACAATGCACAGACACACGTGCAGGCAAAACACCCATACATGTAAAATAATAAAACAAAAACATTTAAAAAGAGGACAGTATCTTCATCACGTAATTAATTCATGGAGGTGGAGCTCTCGTGAGCATAATCAGTGGCTATGGTGGTTTGAATGGGTGTCTATAAGTCTCGGCATTTGAATCCTTAGCCATTTGCTAGTAGCCCTGTTCGGGGAGGCTCAGGCAGTGTGGCGTGGGTGAAGGAAGTGTGTCCCTGGGCAGGCTTTGGGGTTCCAAAAGCCATGCTCTGTTTCCAGCGCACTCCGCTTCCTGTTTGCAGTTGGAGATGTGCGCTCTTGGCGGCTGCTCCAGCCTGCATGTCTCCCTGCTGCCTGCTACCTCACTCCAAAGTTAAGGACTCTAACCTTTGGAGCCATAAGCCTAAAACAAACTCGTCTCCCTATAACTAGCTTTGGTCAGTGTTTTATCACAGCAGTAGAAAAGTAACTTCCAAAAGGAGCTAGCTTGAAGGAGCCTGCCCAGTCCACTCTGACAGGATACCACTAGATTACACCTGTGGAGTATGAGTGTGCTTAGACCTCACTAGAGTGGGTCATATTGATCTTGCACTTCCTAGATTCCAGCCAGACTGTTTCACTATTGCAGCCCACGTACGTTAAGACCAAGTTGAGGACGGTAGTTGTTTTGTTTTACTCTTTGGTGCTGTGGGATGTCTCTCTGTACGCTGTGAATATGTGTTGCTCTCATTGGTTAATAAAAAGCTGACAGGCCAGTAGCTGGGCAGGAAACCCAAACTGAGAATGCTGGGAAGGAGAAGAGCAGAGTCAGGATTTGCCAGCCAGACACAGAGATGAGAATGCCACAGTGAGAAAAGGTACCAAGCCATGTGGCTAAACATAGATAAGAAGTATGTGTTAATTTAAGTGTAAGAGCTAGTCAGTAATAAGCCTGAGCTACCGGCTAAGCATTTTTAAGTAATATTAAGTCTCCAATCAATTATTTTGGAAGCTGCTGCTGGGTATTTGGGAATTACTGGCAGAACGAAACTTCTGTCTACACTTTGGCTCTTTGAGGGCCCACCACCCAGCTCACAACAATCACACAGAGACTTATTATACTTACAAATACCCAGCCTTAGCTTGGCTTGTTTCTAGCCAGCTTTTCTTAAGTTAAGTTATCCCATCTACTTTTTGCCTCTAGGTTTTTCCCTTTCTCTATTTCTATATATCTTTTCTTTCCTTCTTACTCCGTGTCTGGCTGTGTGGCTGTGTGGCTGGCCCCTGGCATTCTCCTCTCCTCCTTTTCTCTCTCTCTCTCTCCTCCTCCTCCTTCTCTTTTCTTCCTTCTATTTATTCTCTCTGTCTGGTAGCCCCTTCCTAGCTATTGGCCGTTCAGCTCTTTATTAGACAGTGTTTTACACAGGCAAAGTAACACAGCTTCACAGAGACAAACAAATGCAACATAAAAAATGCAACACAGTTTTGCATCATTAAACAAATATTCCACAGCATAAACAAATGTAACACATCCTCAACTAATATCCCACAAGAGAGGACACCTCGTTCGGGTGCAGTTTTGGCATCTCTCTATTGGCAGACACACACAGTCTCATCGGGGCCTGATTTTAAGGTGTCTGAGAAGCAGAATACAGGAGTTGACATGGGAGGAGGGCTCCTGGCAACCCTGGGCATGCTATGGCAGCAAATGTGGTTACTTTTGTTTGTACAAGAGGTAAGTGGTGGATGCTGGGAGTTATGCTTTTTGTCAGTCAATAAGGCAATGCCCTTAACTTCTCTGCAGGGCTCAGTATCTGGTGAGTTGATCATTTTGGGGAACAGATTTATCTCAAAGAGCAAGAAACAATCACTACATAGGTAAAATTGCTCAGGAAGAAAAGAAATGAATTGATCTCCTCAGCTCAACTCACATCTGAGAAGCTTTAGGAAGGACCAATTTTTTTTAAAGGGAACCACCCACAGAAAGCTTTTATTTGTTCAAAGATATCATTACCTGTAGCCATATGTTTTCTCCAGGTCCCGAGTTCCTCCAGTCCCACCCGGCCCTAAGGTCCCTCAGCCACTTACAAAATAATCATTCAGAGGCTTAATATTATTTACAAACTGTGTGGCCTATGGCTTTAGCCACTTGCCATCTAGCTCCTTCATCTTAATCAACCCATTTCTATAAATCTATATGTTGCCTCGTGGCCGTGGCGTTACCCATCTGCTGACATCTTGTTGCTCTTCCAGCAGCGGGCTCATGACTCTCTGCCACTGCCTTTCTTCTTTCCTGTCTCTCTCCTTGGATTTCCTGCCTGCCTCTAAGCTGCCTTGCCATAGGCCAAAGCAGCTTATTTATTAACCAGTGGGAACAACATATATTCACAGTGTACAGAAAGACATCCCCAAGCAAATACCTTTTGCAGTAAAACAAGAAACAACCCCAACAACTTCAGTACTTTCAAAACCAACAAACCAACCTTGATTCTCATTAGAATATAAGGTGGTTTGTTCTGTTTTATTTCACAATAGTGAGTTAATAGATCTCAGGCTGGCTTGAAACTCCCTGGAGAGCCAAAGATGACCTTGAACTTCTCCTTTGCCACCACCTCCCAAGAGCTGGAACTACAGGTGCGTGCGGAGCTAGGGTGGAAATCAGGGCTTCGAGAAAGCTAGGTAAATGCTCTCTTAACTAAGCTATATCCCAGCCCTTAGCATGAGTTTGTTTGCTTTCTAAATAAACAGTGTTTTGCTGCTTTCTGAGACCACATGAGAGACCTCAGTGTGCCATGTGGGTCACTATGTGAGAGGCCTCAGTGTGCCATGTGGGTCACTATGTGAGAGGCCTCAGTGTGCCGTGTGGGTCACTATGCGTGTTTTGACTGCTCTTGATGTAAAGGCCTTACATTCTCATACAAAGCAGCGCCATACAGACCTACTTCCTTCGTGGCTGCTGCTGTTAATCCGCAGGTGTTGAAGTCGAGACACCTGTCCGCAGCCTTCCTGCACAGCTTCTTCAGGAACCAGTCACTTTCTTTCATACTGGACTTCTGTTCCATTTCTAAACCAAGAGGCATAGCTATGTAAAACCCAAAGAATTTGCTTTTGACAACAGTTAAAAATATAAATGATCATGATCCAGTGTGGAAAGAGATGGGTACCAGCCCTGAGTTCGTTCCCTTAGGAAATCTCCCAAGGTGAGAGATGCTGACCTGGAACAATCATTGGCCCCTCTTCCTGCTCCCAGGTGTTCAGATATGCACCCGAGAGCCTGAGGCAGTCAGTGGACTTCCTCTCCTGGCCAGCCCGGGCTTCTCAGCTTCAGTACTGAGTTGTGCACTGAGCAGCTGGGGCTAGCAGCTGCTAGCTCTGGCCAATTCGATGTAGGTAACTCTCAAAACCAATCAGTAAAGAATAGCAGGTACAGATATCATTATCAAGGTCCAGGAGGCCTTGGGGAGTGAGGGAAAGATGTGCAGGTCAGTTTCCAGACACAGACCATTCAGCTGCAAACATGGGATGCAAAGAGAGCAGTTCCTGACAGAGCTGTGGCATTTTTTCCACTGCCAGGGGTTGCCTTGAGAAGCCTCTGTGTCCTCCTCACTATTAGGGAGATCTTTGCACCACCCTACCAAGTTCTTCTGTAACAACACCATGCTAAAATAATATGTGTGTATATGTGTGTGTGTATATATATATATATGTATGAGCATATATACACAATAGCAAAAGTCAGTGACCTTACCAAACACTGATTACATATCAATTCTTCATGTATTTGCATGTAATACCACTTAAGGCACACAATGTACTTCTGTCATAACAAAAGAACATGAACGTACTGATGGTGGCCTTAACATGGTTTTGTTAAGTGAAAATGTATAATTTTAGAGAGGTACACATAGCACATTGAAATCCAACACAATTTTAAGTCCTAAATATACACATATTTTTTACTTACCCTAACTAAAAAGTGTAAAGCCAGCCAGGTGTGGTGACACTTGTCTGTAATCCCATCCCTTGGAAGGATGAACCTGGAGGATTGCTATGAGTTCGAGGCCAGTTTGGTGTCTACAGTGAGTTCTGGGCTGGCCAGGAACACAAAGAAAAGTTGTAAGGCCACATACTAAGGATGAATGCATTTTGTGTTAGTGGGAGCTAGGTATCAGAAGTTTAGACTAAAGGGGTTGAGGTAACCAAATTCCACTTAGCTATGTTGTGTATGACCTGACGTTCTATTAAGAAACCCCACTGTACAGGTGACACACTTCTATTAAGGTGAATGGTGTTGCCATAACCTACCAGTAGGGGGCAGCACCACACATCATTTCACATCTTCCCTGAGGACTGTTAAGTTTTATCATGGTTCATGGGAGCAGAGGTATTTGGGGGAAGTCTGGTAGAGTGGAGATGTAGGAAAAACACAAATCCCATGCTCAGCCAATTCAGATTTTAGATAAACAAGGAACTGTTTTTAGTATGCCTCATGATTTCACATAATTTATCAGGCAATTTTAATTTTGAGTAGGGCAGGAAATGAAGAGGGACTATTGTAAATACCCTGCCAGCAAGTACAGAGCATCAAGTACAGAGCATTTTATCCAAACTCAACCCACAAATCATTTAAATTATTTCAGAGATTGGAGACCTAGAGAACTAACATTTAAAGCAAGAAGCAGGGGCAGCATTTGAACTCAGAACTGTTTGCTCCAAAGTCCACTGTGTGTTCTATGTATTTGTGTTTGTGGCTCCTGTGTTTTAAGTGTGTGTGTGTGTGTGTGTGTGTGTGTGTGTGTGTGTGTGTGTGTGCTCAGACAGGGCTTGTCTGTGTAACTGCCTTGGTTGTCCTGGAACTCACTCTGCAGCCCAGGCTGGCCTTGAAATCACAGAGATCCGCCTGACTCTGCCTCCTGAGTGCTGGAATTAAAGGCGTGCGCCACTACCTCCCAGCTTTTGCATTACATCTTATTGCTTTCTCTTTTTAGTTCTTTTTTAGATTTATTTATTTTCATTATTTTATGAATATGTATGTTCTGTCTGCATGTATGTCTGTGTACCACATGCACGCCTGGTGCCCGTGGAGGTGGTGATCTTCTATGTGGTGCTGGGAATCGAACCCGGGTCCTTTGTCAGGACAACAAATGCTCTTAACCACTGAGCCAACTCTCTGCCCCTTCTCTGTCTAGTTTTTAAGGGCTTGGGTTTTTGTTTTGTTTTGTTTCCTGTTGGGTCCAATTTATAATCATGCTTGTAAATTCTAGCCTTACCAAAGTCTTTTTTTTTCCCCTCAAGCCACTGTTCTATTGATCCTTCTCTTTACTGTTAAATGTCTGAAAGTGTTGCTTACCAGCCCAAACTCTTCACCACAATTGCCAAATGGCCCACACTCACCTGTCCAAATCATTTCTTGAAAGCCACCAACAATGACCTCTGAACTAAGAGATTTAGAAATCTCTTCTCAGTTCAGCACCAGACACCCCCTGGGCAGCACTGATTCAGATCCCGAGTCCATCAGATAGATGCACAGCTCAGCTCACTTCCCTGAGCCTCGGCTTACTTGCCTACAGAACAGACACATTTCATGCCTGACTTGTTTCTCTGGACTAGAGTGATATAAACTCTGGGGAATCCCAGGGGCAGGGGACCTGAGAGACAACTAGTAAATACTTGTACAGTGAAAAATGATTTATATGATCTTCACAATTCCTTAAAAGCCAAATAACTCAGTATGATAAATCTCTATCAAAACACCAAAACGAGGGCCTCTTTATGAGTGGCCCTCGGCATCTCAACACAGTGTGCATTTCAACTTTGGTTAGTCTTTGGCCCTTTCTAAACAGTATCTCTTAGGTCACATTCGTGTGTCAAACAGAGCATCCTGTGCTCAGTGGAGACTCATTGGAATCTTCTCCTGTTTTATGATCTGAACAAAGCCGCAAGTTTTCAGGTGAGTGTGTGGGCTCAGCAGTGCCTTCCCAGGATGCTCCCTGATCTTAAATCTGTTCGAGGCTTTCTTCTGTTCACGATAGGAACCAGGGGCTTTCCTGGAACTTGGTACTTGTGGGTAACAGGAGGTAGTTCAGGGAAGCAAGATAATAAGCCCATGAATCAAAGAACTGCCTGCTCACGAAGGAGACTTACAAAGAAGAAAGCAGTTCAAAGACAGCACGTATGGATAAGAACCCGGGTGCGGAGACTCTGGCACAGTGGGCGGGGCTCTTGGGAACGTAGCAGGCTTTTGTTCTGTTTTATTTTTTTACATTTATTTATTTATTTATTTGGGGGAAGGGGACTTGTGCAAGCCACAGCACAAATGTAGAAGTCAAAGGACAACGTGCGGGAGTCAGTTGTCTCTCCTTCCATCGTGTGGGCCCTGGGCGTCAGGTTTGACAGCAAGAGCCTTCACCTGCTGGGCCGTCCTGCAGCCCAAGGCATGTTGGGGCTGCTGTAAAGTGTAAGGGCGACCAGCCAGCTGGGTGGATGTGACAGAAGGGAAGGGGGAGACACAGGGAGAGCGCTCTGGGCACATGCTACTTGGGGAGACCAGGACAAGTCAAGAAATTTCAAGTCAATTAAGCAGACAGGAGTAGAGGAGGGATGCGGGGCTGTTGGGAGGTCAAGAGAAGGGCAGGGGTCCTGAGGAGTTAGCTACATGAAAATTGATGCCTGGGAGCACTGACTTTCTTTTCAGGGCGGAGAGACTTAGCTGAAGCATTTTAAGCAGGCAAGTGACACATGCCTCCTAGTTACGAAGCAAGCAGCGTGATGGAAGGTTGGCAAGAAAGCAAGCATGGGGGAGGGGCGGTGAGGAAGTGGCGGTTGGCCAAGCAAGTGAGAGGGGACCTGGGCGGGCAGCGGAGCTCAGGAGGCAGGTGCCAGAGTCAGAGGAGCCAGGAGCTCTGGGGAGAAGCAGTGGGGTGGAGAAGCAGGGTGTGACTTGGATGGCCAGTGTCGCAGCAGAGACCACTGATCTGAGTGGCCGGTACTCCCTAATGGCTTTCCAGAAGCCCGGCCACGCTTTAGAACCAACATGAGGGAGCTCCTGACAGGCAGGCCCCTTTTTAAAGGAGTACGAGAACTTTCTCTTTCTCAAGATAAATGTCTAAAGTATATTTAACTTATATACTGGTAAAACAGTTGTGTTTAGTATTTGACGCCAAACAATCCTAGGATAATAAGGGTAGTTCAAAAACAACAAAAAAGACTATCCTGAGTTGGTGATTGCTAATGGTAGGTGGCCACAAAAACCCTCTACTAATCTATTTTTATATATGTTTGTATGTAAGTGTAAAATTACTTAAGCATATTTATTATTCCTCTGCCCTCCTCCACCCAAAGAAAACAAAAGCTGGGTGGGGCCAATGCATGTCTGTAATCCCAGAACTGGGAAGCCGGAGATAAGAACTGGGCTTCCAGGTCATCTTCAGCTACAAGTTCAAGGCCAGCCTGGACTACATGAGACTGCATATTAAAAAAAGATGACAGATGGGCTGGTGAGAGGGCTCAGTAGGTAAGGTGTCTGCTGTCAACCCTGACAACCTGAGTTCAATCCCAGGGCCCACATGGTGGAAGGAGAGAGCTGACTCCCAGATGTCCTCTGACCTCTACAAGTATACCTACCATGGCATACACTAAGCCTCTCCCTCCCACACACAAATAAATGTAGTAAACATTTCTAAAAGACAAAACACAAAAGCCCAAATAAATAAATAGGGCCATTAAAATCATTCAGTAGGTTAAGACATTTATTGCCAAGCCCGATATCTGAGCTTGATCACCAGGACCCACATAGTAGAAGGTGAGACCCTGAAAGTTGTCCTCTGACCTCCACGTAAGTCCTGTGACACTGTCTATCACACACACATACACATACAATCAACAAATAAATGTAATAAAACATAAATAATAAAAATATTTAATCTGATAATGTTTTTATAGTGCTAATTTTAAATAGTTGGAGATAGTGATCTTGTTCTCCTTTTGTGTGCCCTTATCTACAGCAGACATACTGAGGATGCCCTTGGCATCAATGTTAACAGTGACTTCAATCTGAGAAATACCACGGGATACACTAGGTATGCCTGTGAGTCCAAATTCTCCAAGCAGGTTGTTGTCCTCGGGCATGGCTCTTCCACCTTCATACACCTGAATGAGCACACTTGGCTGTTTGTTGGAGCGGGAGGTGAAGGTCTGTGTCTGCTTGGTAGGGATGGCAGGATTGTGCTAGATAGAGACAGTTATGACACCACCAGCCATTTCAATACAAAGGGGAGGGGAGTCACACCCAAGAGCAGCAAATCCGGAGTGTTCTCAGGCTTGTCTCCAGATAGAATGACCTCCTGGACAGCTGCACCGTAAGCAACAGCTTCATCAGGGCTAATGCTCATAGTCGGTTCTTTTACACTGAAGCAGTCTTGGAGAGGCTTCTGAATCTTGGGGATTCTGGTAGAACCGCCCACCAGGACAATATCATGGATCTTTGACTTGTCTAGTTTGGCACCTTGAAGGCCTTTTCTACAGGACCCATGGTGCCATGGAGTAGGTTCAAAGTCAATTCTTCAAACCCAGCGTGGGTAATGGAGGTATAGAAGTCAATTCCCTCACAGAGAGACTCAACCTCAGTACTGGCCTGGGTGCTGGAGAAGAGGGTACACTTAGCCATGCACACGCAGTGTGCAGATGAGGGGCAGCTCTCTGATCTCACTGATGTCCTTCTTGTGCTTCTGTTTAAACTCAGCAATAAAATGGTTGACCATTTTGTTGTGTCTTCTCCACTCAAGTCTATATTTCCATCTGTAAGTTTGACTTCAAACATTCCATCCTTAACAGTGAGGACTGACACATCAAACATACCACCCCCAAAGGAAAGGCCAGCACCTTCTTCTCAGCTCCAACCTTCCTGTGGGAGCTACAATCAATAGCAGCAGCAGCCGGTTCATTGATAATTCTAAGCACATTAAGGCCAGCAGTAGTTCATCATCTTTAGTTGTCCATCATTGAGAGTCACTGAAGTCAGCCTGTATGGTGACCACAGCCGTGGTAACAGGCTTCCCGGGATAGGTTTCTGTGATTTCCTTTATCTTTGTGATCTTTGTCAGAACCAGAGAGGACACCTCCTCCGGGAAGAAACACCTTGTCTCCCTTTTGTACTCTACTTGGACCTTGGGCCTGCTTGCATCAATCACCATCATAAAAAGCCAGTGCTTTATGTCAGACTGAATAGCAGCAGCATCAAACCTACATTCAATAGACATTTGCCATCAAAAACTGTGTTGGGGGGGTTCACTGAAACCTTATTTTTCACAGCACCCTCAGTTAATCATTCTTTATCTGTAAAAGCAATCACATTTGGTATGATTCAGTTACTCTGGCCATTGGCAATCATTTCCATCTTTCTCTGCTGGAAGACACCCACACAGGAGCAGGTGGTGCCGTGATCCATGGCAACTGCAGGTCCCTCAGACACAGTTCCTTGCATGTAGGCTTAGCTGTGCTGGTGATGAGACCATACACATCCCCAGAAGCTGCCACCATGTTTAATGAGCCCTGACAATATTTTGAAAGCTGCATGCATGTAACATGACTTTGGAGAGGTCTCTATAATATTCTCACTATTATAATCCCTCTTCTAGGAATGTGTATTCAAAATGGCTGAAATGCAACGAAACAGGGAATGGGAAACCCAAGGCTTCACTGAAGGGAAGCTGCTCATTAATCAGTATCATGTTTGTGTATGTGCACCATGGTATTCTACAGTGCAAAGACTTTTCTTCTGAACTTCATATAGCAGGGTAGGAACTGAGCCAAACAAGAGCACGTTTAAAAGGAGGGATGGAGACCCCTGTAAACAAAGGAGGAGTTTGTGGGGCACCTCAGCTGTGCGAGATGCCTCCTTGACTAGTTTCCTACTTGTCTTCTACTGACTTCTCAATCTGGGATTGATTCACCTTGAGCCTCCCTTGTGGTGGCGGTCTGTCTGTGGTTTCTGGAAAAGCTATTCTCACAAGTGCATCTGTTTATATATTGTCTTTATTTACTCATCCTATGTGGCCAATTTCATTCAGCTCTCTATTCAAGTGCCACCAAAACAGACTCCTTTAGTCCAGATCCACGTTTTCAGCAGCCCATCCACCATGCCCCATGTCCTTGGCTTGCTTTATTCTTCCTATCACAATTAAATGTAATTAACCTATAATTAAAGTTGCATTAGGTTCTTTGTTTATGTAAGGTCCTGTTTAATGGAGCAATGGTTGTCATACAGTAGGCACTCCACAAATGTTTGCTGGTGGTTCAGTGGTTAAGAGCACTTGATACTCTTAAAGAGAACCAGGTTCAGCTCTAGCACCCTCATGATGGTTCAGAACTGTCTTAGTTAGGGTTTCTATTGCTGTGACTAGACACCATGACCATGGCAACTCTTATAAAGAAAAATATTTAATTTGAGTTGGCTTACAGTTCAGAGGTTTAGGCCATTATCGTCATGGCAGGAAGCATGGTGGCATGCAGGCAGACATGGTGCTGGAGAAGGAGCTGAGAGTTCTACATCTGGATCTGTAGGCAGCAGTGAGAGAACTGACCTGAGCTTCTGAGACATCACAAGCCCACACTGACAGTGACACACTTCCTCCAACAAGGCCACACCTACCCCAATAAGGCCACACCTCCTAATATGCCCCTCCCTATGAAACAAGCATTCGAACATATGAGTCTTTAGGGGTCATACCTATTCAAACCACCACAACAACCATGTGTAACTCCATGGGGATCTGATGCCCTTTTGTAGCCTCTGTGGGTACAACATACACAGTGCACACACATACATGCAGGTAAAACACTTATACATAAAAGTAAACAATTTAAAAAAATTAACAATAAATGTTTGCTGACTGACTGAGCATAAATATATACATTCAAAACAAAATGAAAAAATCCTGACAAGAATTTGGATGAAATGATTAGATCAGGGAGTAGTGATGCCCACCTGTAACTCCAGCTGCTCAGGAGACTGAGGCAGGAGGATCACTTGAACACAAGAGTTTGAGGTAAGTCTGGGCACCATTGTAAGACCCTATCTCAAAAAAGTCAATCTGTGAGAAGAATGTAGGAGCTGGAAGAAGGGGAGAAGAGCTGGGAAAGACATCTTCTATTAGTCAGGATCCCACAGCGGCTGCGACACAGGTACAGGTCGGCAATAAGAAGGGCCAATCCAGGCGTCAGAAGAGGATGGAGGAGGGGTGGAAGGACCCTACCACTCACTACTGAACTATCTGCTATTAATAGATTCAGGTCGGTGGTTGCTGCTTTCACTAGTGTGTCTGCTGGTGACCTCACCAGGCTCTAGGGCACGCTTCTCACCCAAGGGTCACACAAATGGCCAGGGATAAACAGAAAGGGCCACAAAACCAAACCAAAGGTCACGAATCTGTGACAGGGACTGAGAGGAGGGAGAGGGTTATGATAGACATTTAAAGGAAAGGGGGAGGGGTTATGATAGGGATGAAGGAAAGGGGGAGGGGTTATGATAAAAATGAAGGAAAGGGGGAGGGGTTATGACAGGAATGAAGGAAAGGGGGAGGGGTTATGATAGAGATGAAGGAAAGGGGGAGGGGGTTATGATAGGGATGTGAAGGAACTAAATGAGGGTGGAATCAAGATCTATCAGAATGCATTATATACTTGTATAAAATCTCCAAGTAATAAAATTTACTTTAAAAAAAGGAAAAATCATTTGTGTCTTAATGAGACGTCATTAAGGAGTCTCGGTGAGCCTTTTGTGGTATGATATCGTCTTTTAAAATATAAAATAAAAATATAAACTAAAGCATTTAATCAAGTAATAAGTACATGCCACAGAGACTAACGTGAATGTTGTTTTAATCTACTCTAGCAAAGAAAATTATTCTAAAAAATAAAGAAGTATTGGGAGCTAGAGAGATGGCTCAGTGGTTAAGAACACTGCTGTGCTTGTAGAGGACCTCCTCCGTCCTGTGGGCACCATATGAGCTCATGTGCACACACATACATGCAAGCAGTCTGCCCAAACACAGAAAAGGACAAATCTTAAAAGAACAAAAATAATGAACAAGCAGCAGACTGAGTTCGCCAGTGTCCAGCTTGGACACTGGCCAGCAGCAGCCCCAGAAGGTGAGTTTTCTTCCTCATTTCACCCATGGTCAAGTTGAATGTGGCCTTTCTGAAAGAGACAGCTTCCTGATGCTTTCTGTTTTCAAGGATTTCTGAGAGGAAACAGACCATCAAGCCTGTAAAACATGTTTACCTTCTCTCAACCTTTCTCTTCTGTTTTCACTGTTGTTAATAATTAATATAAAAATAAGAAAGGTATATGACCCAGGATCCGGGAACCAATAGGTGGGTATCAGATACAAACCCAAACAGATTTGAGTGTGCAACTCTGCCCTACTTTATTGTGTGACACGTAGATCTGTAAATACCACCGTGGCTAGGGAGTCAAGTATGTCAACACATTTTACACGACTGATCTGATTACAGTTTCCTTGTAAAAACTGTTGGTGCAGAAGGCTTCCCCACACCTCTAAGTAGGGCTGGTCACTTGCAAAGCTGTCCCTAGGGTGACCTACCCTCTTCTCCTTGTCTATGGTTCCTTTTGTCCTTGTCTGTCACACTGTCTCCATCCTTGTCCTGCACCACCACCCCTTGGAAACATTCGGGTAGTAATGAATTAATTCATTTTTGACCATTTTTTAAACTTCCACGAGACAATTGCTGTTCTAGACAAACGAGGTTCAGTGATGAACAAGACACAACTCTTCTTCTCGGTGAACTCTAAACCTTCACATTCATGATTACATGGGACCAGGCTATCAAGAAGGGGAGACAGAGAAAAGGAACTTGCAGGGGAGCCTAGCCTTCCTTAAAGACAGGTTCTCCACAGTGAGCAATAGTGCCTGGGTGTTAACTACAAAGCGGAGATCAATAAAGCTGGAGAAAAGAGAGAGACAGGTGTATTGAGCGATGATGAAGTGGAGACATAAACCTGAAAAGCAAAACAGTGACATTCTAAAATATCTCAGATAAGCTTGGATTTGTTTGTTTAGGTGTCTGCATCAAAGGAGGAAAAATCCAGAAGAATATCTATGTGGGTGTAGATGTCTTTATGTCTCTGCCTGCCTAGTGCTGGGGTTAAAAGGTGTGTACAGCCCACCTCACCCGTACCTGTTAAGTGTCCTTTAAAAACACACTGTGGTTCTTTGCCTGCAAAAGAGCTTTTCTGTGATATTATGTTCCAGAATGGCCCAAGGAGCAATTTACATAGGGATCTCTCTAAACTGACCTTAGAGAGTCTGTCTGGAGGAAGGCCACTACCCTGTGCTCACAGAGGGCTGTTTTGAGAGTCACAACTAGACACCCCCCCCCTCTTCTTTTTAAAAACAAGGTGTCACTGTGTAGCTCTGGATGACCAAACTCAAACTCAGAAAGACCCACTGCCCATCTCCTGAATGGTGGGATTAAAGGTATGCACCACTGCACCTGGCTCGCTCTTTTTCCTGTTTAGGTTAGAGCAGCCTTTAGCCTGATATACCCAGAAACAGCAAAGGAACCAGACAATTGCTCCTGACCACGGCTCTACAACCCCATAGCCCACCAGAGTCCGTGGGTTAGGTAAGAAACAGGCAGGAAGGACTTTGGAGACCGATTCCTAAGTCCAGCCACAGTCCCTGCACTACCATCTCCCTGTCCTCATCTTCCTCCCGGGGTTTCCAGTCCCAAGACTTACCTCCAAGCTCATCTTCATGGGTTTCACCTTTGGAGGATTTATGCAGGGCTGCTTTCTGGAGAGCTGGCTCAGAAAATGGTTTCAGTTTTTTCTCTTCCTAAACTCCCCAGGTCTTTAGGGAAATTGCCAGATGGTGCAACCAGGGCTCGGCCATTTGACCAAATGGAACCCCACCCAGTTAAGGAGGCTTGCCAGGCTGTCCCAGGACGGAAACACACCTAGGAGCAGAGGGCCAGGGAAGGCCAGCGAACGGAAGAGGAAATCAAAGGACAGGAGGCCAGACTCGTCCACAGCTGGGAGGCCAGCAAGGCATTGAGGAAGGAGGCCCGTGGACACGGGAGGAGCTGTGGGGCTAAGCAGGCAAGCATCTGCTGTGTCTTAGCACACAGCCTTTGGAGCAGCAAGCCGCCGCACTCACACATTTTTTTTTTTTTTTAAACAAAAATGTGTCTGGGAAAACTAATGGCTGTGTTTTCACTTTCGACTTGACAGTGCTGATTCAGCAGTTACTTTCAATGTCTAATATGTTGTTGGTAGGTTAAGACTATTTTCCATAAAATCCCAAGAAGAATTAATATTTGATATATTTCCCTTGTATAAGATGTTTTTATCTCATTACTTTTGAAAAGATAAGGAGTAATTTTCCTTGCTGTCTTTTCTTTACATTTGGACTTAACATATTATATAATTTTGGGGGGAGAGGGCTTCTAAGGGTTTGTTTTGACCCAGTATTTCAAAGAGCATTGTGTTTTCATTGTTGCTTATCCAATAGAGATGCATTTTTCTCCTCTTCAAAACATATTCTATTAAAAAGAAAGTAAATCTAGTTGCCTGTAAGGACACGGTGAGCCTTGAGAATATTCTGCCAAGGAGTAAACCAGTCACAGCAAGACAGATGCTTTACGTGGTGGCTTACATCAAGTTTCTGAAAGAGTCAAATCCATGCAAACAGGAGGCTGTGTCTACCAGGAACCAAATCGCAGGATCGTGGTGAGGAAAGAGATGTCAGTGTGGAGGCTCAGGTCTCCAAAATGGGCCACCTGCTGCACAACAGTCTGATATACCTAACACCATGGAGCTGTGCACTTGAAATGCTCACTATGGTAGATTATGTTGTTTTCATTGTCCACCCATCAGTTGACAGACATGTTGGCTGTTTCCACTTCCTGGCTCTCACGAATAAAGCAGCAATGAACATGGGTGAGTGAGCATCTCTGTGGTAATGGAGTCCCTGGGGTGGGACTCTCCACACTAACTGCCACAGTGGCTGCAATCATTTGCACTCCCACCAACAGTGAATAAGGATTCCCCTCTCCCCACATCCACACCAGCATGGTGTCATTTGTTTTCTGACTGGGTAAAATGAAATCTCAAGGTAGTTTTAATCTGCATTTTTCGTGATAGATAATGATGTTGAACATTTTAAGAAATGTTTCTTAGCCATTTGTAATTCTTCTTCTGAGTGCTCACCATTCACTTCTTAGCTCACTTTTAAAGTGGGTTGCTTATTTTCTTGATGTTTAGTTTTTATACAACGTGATTTTATTCAGCAATAAAGAAAATGAAATGATGAAAATTGCAGGCAAATGGATGGAGCTGGAACTAACCATTCTAAGTGAGATAATGCAGACCCACCAAGACAAATGCCACATTCTCTCTTATATGTGGATCCTAGTTTTGAATCTTTAGATATGTGTGTTTAAAAAAGAGAAGTTTTCTATAGACGAGGAAGAGGCAGTGATAATCAAGGTGCTGTGTTGGTTCTGGAATCTTTCCCTTTGCTGTGCTGACAGCCACCTTCCTCCTGTGTCTTTACATCCATACTGAAATCTCTGCATCTCCCCCTCTTTCTGTAAAGTCCTTTTGAATTAGGATCCTACCTTTATTGCCTCAAGACCTCAATTGATTCCGTATGAAGACTACTATACTTCTAATACAGTCACATTGGGAGGGTAGAACTTCAATATGTATGAATTTAAGGGGTACAAAGGACCAGGTGTCTACAGTGTGTCTATAGTATGTCACTATAGACACAAGGTCAACCCGCAATGTGCAGCTCACAACCACAACGTGTAATTACAGCTCTAGGAGATCTAAAGACCTCTTCCTGCCTCTGAAGATACTTGTGCACATACACACACACACACACACACACACACACACACACACACACACACATATATATACATACATACACACAAATGTACATAATACAAAAATTTTCAAAGTAAATATTTTTACAAAGCGAATCCTTAAGTCCAGCACACCACCATGGTGAGGAGACTCTACTTCTTGGGAAAAGGAATATCAAAAATTTTGTGGACATTTAAAAACTGCCCTAAAATATAATGAGGGCTAGTGTCTTAGTTAGGGTTTCTGTTGCTGTGAAGAGACACCATGACCACAGTAACTCTTATAAAGTAAAACATCTGTTTGTGGTGGCTTACAGTTTCAGAGGTTCAGTCCACGATCATCATGGCAGGGAGCATGGCACTGTGCAGGCAGACATGGTGCTGAAGGAGGAGCTGAAAGTCCTACATCTTGTAAGCAATAGGAAGTCGGCTAAGACATTGGGAGGTAGCTTGAGCATAGGAAACCTCAAAGTCTGCCCCCATAGTGACACACTTCCTCCAACAAGGCCACGTCTCCTAATAGTGCCACTCCCTGTCAGATTATGGGGGCCAATTACACTCAAACTACCACAGCTTAAGGAAGTAATAAAGCAAGAAATCCACAGAGTCTGCTTAAAGGGCAAAGGAATTTATTAAGAAAGGAAAACTCACAAGACAGAACAGAGGAATTGTCACAGGGTCCTGGAAAGGTGAGGCATGGTCCCATGTTGTTCTTCTGCCTGAGACTGTCCCAGCATCCAAGTCCCACGAGGAAGCAGAGAGCAGCCTAGTATGTCCCAGGTCTTAAGAGTAGCCCCAAGCCAAGCCCCAGGTTATAGATATGTAGGAAGTTACCTGCTACCTCTCTAGAAGTGGTGCTTCAAGGTCATAGACAGAACAGCTATCCATTACATCTCCCCCTTTTGTCTGAATAAGAAAGTTCTAACCTAATACAAAACTATACACAATAGGAACGATTATCAAGTATTGTCCAGGAGAGGGAAAAGGCAATAACATAAAAAAAAAAATAGAAATACCACCAGCAAGAACAACATCAAACAAGAGACACATACTAAAATCCAAAAATGTCTAGATCATAGATAAACGGCATGTTACAGAGATTGCTCCAATAGCTGTCCTATCCTACTAAGAATCTAACTTTGGTATCTGAAATATTCTTAGCTAAGATATGAGAGGATTATCACTGTAACTATCTAGTCTTCAACCCCATCAAAGACCTGAGAAGGAAAATAATATTATCTGAGAAAACAGGAAGGGCAAACAAGCAATTTCCAAAAAATTTCAAGAACAGACAGAGACAGCTGGCAGCCTGGACAATCACTTAAAGATTCTCAGCACCATTGGGGCGTCCATTTTGGCTACAGGCCTAGAATATCCGACAGACTATTTTCAGAAGCAGGAATTTTGAAAGACCATCTTACCCTGTCTTGGCAGAGTTCAGTAGTGGATTTTCCTTGTGTCCTGCTCATCCAGAAAGGACAGCATTCGTACTGCCAGTGGTTGAGGCAAGGGCAGTTCTTTGCCCAGCAGGCCATTATGTGGCAAGAAGAAGACAAACTTCCAAACTGAGTGTCTTAGAAGCCCAACATTCTCTCGGGATCAGATCGGTGCTGCCAGGAGCAGATGTGTGTCTCAATGTCCAGAAAAGTCTAAGTTCTTAAAACATTTTAAATGCCATATTCTGTGGTCTTTGAAGTGTTTGAAGATTACCTACCTAATTGAAATATATCTATGTATGCCTAAAAAACTTAACTAACATGACTATAAGTTTGATTATCATAGATGACTAATTATTAATCTGTATTTCTTAATTATACAATTTTAAATGAGTTGCATAAACATAATACCTTAAACCAGAGTAGAAATATATACAGTATAACAAAATTGACTTTAAATTTGTATCAATAAACTAAAATCCATAGCAATGTAAAGCATTTTAAACAAGATGTTGCTCTTGTGTTTCTTTTATAAACTTGGGTGCCCTTGTATTTGGAGCATAGATGTTAAGAATTAAAATGTCCTTCTGATAGATTTCTACTTCAAAGAGTATGAAGTGTCCTTCCCGATCTCTTTTGATTAATTTTGGCTTGAAATCTATTTTGTTAGATATTAAAATGGTTGCACCAGCTTGCTTCTTAGGTCTATTTGCTTAGAATATCTTTTTCCAAACATTTACCTTGAAGTAATGTCTATCCTTAATGTTGCAGAAGGATGGATTCTATTTTTGCATTCATTCTGTTAGCCTGTGTCTTTTTATTGGGAAATTGAGACCATTGATATTGAGAGATATCAATGACAAATAATCATTAATCTTGTTATTTTGTTGTTATTGTTGGTGGTGGTGGTGGTGATGGTTGTGTGTGTGTGTGTTTCCATTCTTTTGGTTTTGGTGGTGTGAGATTATTTCCTGTGTTTTCATGGGCATTATTAAACTCTTTGGTTTGTAGTTGTTCTTCTAGCACCTTCTGAAGGGTTGGATTTGTAGGTATATATTGTTTAAATTTGACTTTATCATGTTTTATATGCAGTCTTACTGGCTATTATAATCTGGGGGCAGGTGGGAAGCATCTATGGTCTCTTAGAATCTGCAGCACATATCTGATTAGGCCCTTCTGACTTTCAGAGTCTCCATTGAGAAGTCAGGTGTAATTCTAATAGGTCTGCCTTTATATGTTATTTGGTCTTTTTCCTTTGCAACTTTTAATATTCTTTATTCTGTATGTTTAATGTTTTGATTACTATGTAGAGAGGAGACTTCCTTTTTTTATCCAATTTATTTGTTGTTCTGTATGTTTCTTGTATCTTTATAGGCATCTCCTTATTTAGGTTAAGAAAATTTTCCTCTATGATTTTTTTGAAAATATTTTCTGGGCCTTTGAGTTGGGAATCTTCTCCTTCTATTCCTATTTTTCTTAGGTTTTGTCTTTTCATAATGTCCCATATTTATATATTGTATTTATATATATTTTTGTGTCAGTAATTTTATAGATTTAAAACCTTCTTTGATGTATTTTTTATGTCAGTAATTTTTTAGATTTAAAATCTTTGATGTATATATTTCTTCTATTATATCTTTTTTTATAATATTTATTTATTATGTATACGGAAGAGAGTGCCAGATCTCATTACAGATAGTTGTGAGCCACCATGTGGGTGCTGGGAATTGAACTCAGGACCTCTGGAAGAGCAGTCAGTGCTCTTAACCTCTGAGCCATCTCTCCACCCTCTTCTATTATATCTTTAATGCCTGAGCTTCTCTCTTCCATCCCTTGTATTCTGTTGGTGATGATTATGTCTGTAGTTCCTGCTCACTTACCTAGATTTTCCATCTCCAGAATTCCTTCAGCTTGTAGCGTCTTTATTTCTTCTATTTCCATTTTTAGGTCTTGAACTGTTTTATTCATTTCCTTCCACTGTTTGTCTTTTCTTGGCTTTCTTTAAGAGATTTACTTATTTCCTCTAATTGTTTGTCTTTTCCTTGAATACTTTAAGAGATTTATTCACTTCTTCTTTAAGGGCCTCTATCATCTTCAGAAAGTTGGTTTCAAGGCCTTTTTCCTTGTGTTTCAACTGTCTTGGAATATTCTAGGCTTGCTGTAGTAGGGTGGCTGAGCTCTGATAGTGATGTATTGCCCTGCTATTGACTGTGTTCTTACACTGACATCTAGATATCTGGGTTTGGGGTGATTATAGGTCTAGGTGCTGATTTCTGGGTTTGTCTTTGTTGGATGTGTGTTTTGCTCCTTGGTTTCTGTTTCTTCTCTTGTCTTCTGGCCTGTGTGGTCTGTGGCTGAGCAGGGGGTCTCTCCATGATTTGCAGGCTGAACTTCTGGTTGCTGGCATGGTCTTTTGTCAAGCAGAGAGTCTCTGCTCAAGTTTTGGGCAGGAGTTCTGGTGGCCTGCATGGCCTCTGATCCAGCAGGGCATCTCTGCCTGAGTTGAAAGCTGGTACATGGTGATGAGGAGGGAAGGAGAATTAGGGCTAGTGTTGGGGTGGGGCACAGAGATAGCAGCAGAGGTCTTTGGGCAGGTGGCCCACTTGGAATTCTGGTGACCTGTGTGGCCTCTGGTACAGGAGGGAGTCTGCCTAATTTGGGAGGCTAGGATATGGAGATGAGAGGGGGGAGAGGGACTGGGGGTAGTGTTGGAAGGGGGATACCAAGAGAGTGGAGGATGTCCCTGGGTGGTAGTCTACCTGGTCTTCTAGCAGGCATGGCCTGTGTTTGGACCTAGTATGTCTCTTGGAGTTGGAGGCTGGGACCCAGCCACAGTAGAGGGAGGGAAAGTAAGGACTGGGTTTGTTAGAAACTGGTATTCTGGCAGGAATGGCCTGTGGTTGGGCAGCAGGTGTCTCCAAGTGATTTAATTAAGCAAAAAATTCCTCACAAGTATACCCAGCCACTTGAGTCTTAGTAAATTCCAGATATAGTTAAGTTGACAACCAAGAATAGCCACTGTCATGCCTGCATGGCAATTGGGCTCAAAACCTGGCGAGGGAAGTCGGGATGAACACAGCACACACCAGTCAAGTTGCAAGCATCAGGACTCGCTTTATTCTTTCTTCCCCATCTTATACACCCTTTCAGGAGGAACAAACAAAATTGTTTATCAAGCACCCAGGGTCAAGGAATGGTCAGCATGCCCCAGGAAGCCACAGCTGCCAAACCAGGAGATATACCAAACAGCAAAACATCCGCAGAACAGCCTGACCTCAGCGCACTCAGAACAGGGGAGGTGGGGACAATCTTAGAGGGGTCAGAGCCATTCTGATCCCAACAAGCCACGGCAAGTCAAACTTAAATATGATAAGTACTGATATTTTCTTAATTGATGTTATTTATATGATAAAGAAATAAAGGAAAGAAAACAAATAATCTGTCCAAACACATTCTTAACAAAATATGACAGAAACACTCATGTCAATTATAATCTTTATTTCTGCAACTCCTCATGTGGCCTTAGGTGGTATTTATAACTACTTCCTCTACTACCCATCTGCATTTCCTCCACCCTTGGCAAACACCTCAGCAGGTCTTGGTTCTATACCTGGAAGAGTGACCCATACCTTCATTCCTGATGGGTCTGTGCCCTTTGTCATCCTGCCTGGATTAGGCTGTTGTAGCTTCCCATTGACTTTAATCACAGGACATGGTAGCACCAAGAGCTGTGCTAAAGGATCTCCTGATCTTCATACATAATCTTTCTTACCTCCACTGTGGAGAATCAATCCAGTTTCCCCATTGTAATCTGTATAAATCACCCCCCAACACTGTCATTCCTTTCTTAGCCTTTGGTTTAAGGTCATCAGAAGCCCAAAGTGGCTATGAAGAAGTCCGAGCCTCCAGTCCACTGGACTGTTTGTTGTGGCTCAGCACTCCACACTCTAGAACTTCCAGGCCAGCAGAACTTAGGTTGCAAGAACCGGAAGGAAAAATTTCCTAGTGGGTCAGTAGGGGTGATAGTGAGTGGAACCGTTCTCTTTTCCACCCTTTGTTTCATGGACTCATGGTTCCTGGTTATGGGAGAAACAGTACCATACACTGGATGCTGATTCAGAAAATATACTGCCTTCTGGAGAATCTTGCCCCAGCCCTCCATGCTACCATCTAATTGGTGCTGAAACTGTGTCTTCAAAAGGCCATTCCATCTTTCTATCAGGCCAAATGCTTCAGAATGGTGGGGAACATGGTAAGACCAGTGGATTCCTTGATCATGGACCCATTGTCACATTTCTCTGGTTGTGAAGTGAGTTCCTTAGTCAAAAGCAACACTGTATAGAATATACATTGATGGTAATAGACATTCTGTAATTTCTTGGATGATGGTTTGGGCAGAAACATTAAATGCATGAAAAGCAAATCCATAACCTGAATAAATACCTGCTCCAGTAAGGACAAAGTGCTGTCCTTTCCATGGAGGAAGTGGCCCAATGTAGTCAAATCTGCAACCAGATCACTGGCTGGTCGTTCTTGGGGAGTGGTGTCATATGTGAAGCTCCATGTTGGTCTTTTCTGTTGGCAGATCTGGCACTCAGAAGCAGCTGTAGCCATGTCAGCCTGGGTGAGTGGAAGTCTATGCTGTTGAGCCCATGCATAACACGTATCTCTACCACCATGCCACTTTGTTCATGGGTGCATTGGTCAATGACAGGGATGTTTGGGGAAAGAGACTGACTGTCCACAGAATGGGTCATCTTATCTACTTGATTCCTCCTCAGCTGAAGTAACCTTTTGATGAGCATTTACATGGGACAAAAGTATCTTCACATCCTTTGCCCATTTGCAGAGATCTATCCACATACTTCTTCCCCAGATGTCTTTCTCACCAATTTTCCAGTTTTGCTCTTTTCAAATCCCTGACCAGTCAATTATTGGCTACAGCCCATGAATCAGTGAATAACTGCACATCTGGCCATTTCTCCTCCAAACAAAATGTATAAAATGTTTACTGCTAGAAGTTTTGCTCAGTGTAAAGATTTCCCTTCGCTAGTATCTTTCAGGGTTGTCCCAGAAAGGTATTGTAATGTTGCAGCTGTCCACTTCTAGGTGGTGCCTGCATAACATCCAGAATCATCAGTAAACCAGGCCCTAGTCTTCTCTTCCTCAGTCAACTGGTCATAGGGCACACCCCATAAGGCTATAGGTGTGTGCTTGGCAGCAGATGACATTGTAACAGTAGTAGAAAATACAGGCATTTGGGCAACTTCATGTGATTTGCTTGTGCCTTCAGGACATGCTTGGGCCAGATCATGTATATGCTACTTCTATTTGATAATGAATTGCAGCTGTGCACATCCTAATTTATGTCTTGGTGGGTCAGATAATACCCAGCTCATGATGGGCAGCTCAGGTCACACGGTAACTTGACGGCCCATTGTCAAATATTCAGGTCCCAATAGCAGGCCAAGGGCTGTCTTTCAAAGGGAGAATAGTTGTGTTCAGATGATGGTAGGGCCTTGCTTCAAACTCCCAAAGGTCTTCTGTTCTGTGATTCACCTGTAAGAGGCTGCTGAAGGCTCCAAACAACATTGCTAGCTGCTACTGACACCTCAGCTACCATCAGGTCTGCTGGATCACACGGTCCAGACAGTAGAGCAGCCTGCACGCAGCCTGAACCTGCTGAAGAGCCTTCTCCTGTTCCAGGCCCCACACAAAGCTGGCAGCTTTCCAAGTCACGTGGTATATGGGCCAGAGTAACACACCCAAGTGAGGAATGTGCTGTCTCCAGAATCCAAATAGACCAACTAAACACTGTGCTTTGTTTTTTGGTGGTGGGAGGGGTGGGGGGAATAACTTATCCTTCACCTTAGAATGAATATCTCTGCATGCCCCATACCCTGGACTTCTGAGAATTTCACTGAGGTAGAAGGTCCTTGAATTTTGGTTGGATTTATTTCCCATCCTCTTATATGCATATGTACTACCAACAAGTACAAAGTGATTGCTACCTCTTGCTCACTTGGTCCAATCAGCATATCTTCAATATAGTGGACCAGTGTGATATTTTGTGGAAGAGACAGATGATCAAGATCCCTTAAGTTATGACACAGGGCAGGAGAGTTAATATATCCCTGAGGTAAAACTGTAAAGCTATAGTGCTGGCCTTGCCAACTGAAAGCAAATTGCTTCTGGTGGTATTTATGGCCAGGTACCAAGAAAAAGACATTTGCTAGGTCAATAACTGCATACCATGTACCAAGAGATGTGTTAATTTGCTCAAGTAAAGACATCACATCTGGTACAGCAGCTGCAATTGGAGCTACTACCTGATTGAGTTTCCAATAGTCAACTGTCATTCTCCACAACCCATCTGTCTTCCTCACTTGCCAGATAGGAGAGTTAAAGGGAGATGTGGTAGAGACCACCACCCCTGCATCTTCTTGGTGGTACTAATTTCTGCATTTCCTCCAGGGATGCGATACTGTTTTTGATTTTCTACTTTCCCTAGAAGGGGCAACTCTAAAGACTTTCATTTAGCCTTTCCAATCACAATAGCCCTCACTCCACAGGGAGTCAATGTGAGAATTCTGCCGACTTCTAAGTATATATATCCCAATTATATATTCTAGAACTTGGGAAATAACCACAGAATGAGTTCAGGGACCCACCGGACCTCTACTGTGAGTCAGACTTCAGCCAGAACTCCATTAACCACCTGATCTCCATATGGGATGCCAGCTGGGAGACCAGCTCCCACATTTAACTCCAGGGTACTCTTGAGGAAAGAGGAATAAGAGATTTAGATACTGAGTGAGGTAACCCAGACTCAGAAAGACAAACATGGTATGTACTCACTCATAGCAGAATTGTTGAGACCAAGGTTGGATAAAGCACAGGGACAAATAGCCAAACAAACGGAAACACATGAAATATGAACCAATGGCTGAGGGGTCACCAACTGGATCAGGCCCTCTGAGTGGGTGAGACAGTTGATTGGCCTGATCTGTTTGGGAGGCATCCAGGCAGTGGGACCGGGTCCTATGCTCATTGCATGAGTTGGCTGTTTGAAACCTGGGGCCTATGCAGGGTCGCTTGGCTCGGCCTGGGAGGAGGGGACTGGACCTACCTGGACTGAGTCTACCAGGTTGATCTCAGTCTGCGGGGAAGGCTTTGCCCTGGAGAAGATGGGAATGGGGGGCGGGATGGGGGGAAGGTGAGGGGGGCAGGAGGGGGGAGAACAAGAGAATCCGTGGCTGCTATGTAGAACTGAATTGTATTGCAAAATAAAAATTAAAATAAATAAATAAATAAATAAATAAAAAGAGAGAGATTTAGATAGAAGGGTAGAGGGGAAAGAAACAGAAACACAGGATAGCCTTAGGAAGGCCTGGATCCTTATCCACAAGCCCCTCCTTCCTCTTCTAAAGGGCTATTTATAGGAATGCCAAGGGATGAAGCAAAAGACCTCCCCCTACCTCAGCCAAGTGGAAACTCTTCCAATCACCTAGTAACCATTCACATGGTCAAGGAATCCTCTAAAGCAGCTCTGCTTGGGAAAGCAAGCTTAGATCTCACTAGGAAACTTTTGTGGGCTCCATAATTACCCCTTCTTGATACAAAAAAGGGCTCCTCTGGCCTCTCAGATAGACTGTGCCTGTATTAGGTTGTTCTTCTTTATTGATTTTATATATATACATTGAGGAAGCTATCAAGAAGAAAGTTGCCTGTCTTTGGCTACCAGCCTCTTGAAAGAGGGGGTACAGAGCTAAACTTAGCTCTGACCCAGGTCCCTACTATGAGCTTGCAAACATCCACAGTGATCTCCATAGCTGCTACACCTCCTAGTAAAGGAGTAGAGGGTAATAAAAATGGAATATCCTAATTGGAATGGGTCTATGGTGATTACAGCAGTCTTAGCTGCACCAAGCCCTTTTCCTGGATCAAAACTCTCTCCTAACAGATGTTTAATAAAGCATTCAAGAGACTATTTTGATTCCCAGAAGAAAACAGTCATTTCAAATCATTTCAAAGTATCCACTCCAAGTAAACAAAAACCTATGCTAATTATAAAAACACTTTTGCAAACTAACTCGATTGTGGGAGGCTTATTCCTTTGTACGAAGCCTACCCCATTCTAAACAGAAACAGAAGGAGTGGAAACTTCTAGGAAGAAGACAGAAAAGCTCTCCTAATTATGGTACCTTCACTTAAGTGTTCAAGGAGCCACTGAAATCATAAAATTATATTTTAAGCTATCATGAAAAGTATTCAAATATATCTGAAGGTAAAAGAGTAATAAAAACAATTCTAGTATGAACATTGCTATACATTTTTTACAAACTTACATTCAGCATTTACACTTTTTACATTCAATATCTACACTTTTTACATCCAATATTTCATTATACATATTTACACTTTTTACAAATTTATATTCAAAAGGAAACTCCATTTCACAAACTTATATTCAAAAGGAAACTCTATAGGACTATTTCACAAACTTATTTAGAAGAATCTCTTAACAGAACTAACTTACACTCAAAAGCAAACTCTATAAGACTATTTTACAAACTTTTAGAAGAGATTTCTTAAATGCACTATTAACAAGACAGGAAGTACATAAATTATTTCTAAGGTTTGGAGTTTATAGTGAGCTTTGATATCATTCTGAAAGTTTTCTTCAGAGTTTGAAGTCAGAGCCTAATTTATCAGTGGCTCTAAGCTTAACTGAGGGTAAAATTCCCTCTCCTTAATTTTTTAAAGCTGCTTTTTAAGATTATCATGAGTGTTTTTAATGATGCCAATATTTCCCTCTTGCATTTTTAGCACAACTCATTCCTATAAGTTTTTTTTTTTTCACCCAAAGCAATTTCCCAGTGTAAGGACCACTTTCCATTGTTTTGTTAAGGATTTCAAAATGGTTTGCTAACAAATGGTATCAGCATTTTAATTGTCTCCTAACAGGCAAGCTGTTTGCCTGTTTCTCAGTTCCCAGAGATAAACTAACAAAGCTTTTGGAAAAAATACCACTTTGAGCTGAAAAAACAGAGTTTTGGGGCAGTGCAGTACTGGTATCTTTTTTACGGACTTCATTCCCCAAACTGCCTTTCTCTATATCATCACTACATTTCCCAAGCTACTTTTTGAACTACATTTCCCAGGCTGCCTTTCTGGGTCTGAGAGAAAACTCAGCTGCAGCCAATGGAGGCCATTACTCTCCTGGTCTCTTTCAAACAGTAAAGTCAAGTTTCTGGTCTTCTATCATGGGAGGATTTTAAGTCAAGATTAAGCTTTACACCTGCCACCATCCCTGGAACACATCGTGCCTGTCTGTATGCACTCAGACAGGTACTTGTTGCCAGAAGCTCCAACTTCTTGATGATTCACTCCCCCACCTTACCAGATCAGTGAAAGAAGATGAGAGTACTTAAAATAAAGCTTTTTCACTAAGATTTTTTTTCCCCAGGATAAATTTTTCCTTTTGATAAAAACAAAACAAAACAAAACAAAAAACAAGCAGGGGCTTGTTCCTTCCCCCAAGATGTAGAGTCCCTGATGCCTTAGCCAAGGCTCAGTTTCTCTGCTAACTGCTTCCACACACCAGCAACCCCTTCCCTGGGTCCTGCACCAACTCTGCTGCGGCTCTACCTTGAGGGATGCTTCCTCTGCTCTACTTTCTGCCTGCTTTCTTGGGCATAGGCTGTGGCCACAGGGGATTCTGGCTGCTGTTTTTACTGGCTTGAAGGAGAGACAGGACTAGTAGAGAAGAATTGCCATATTCCAAAATGTTTTTTGTTTTTTTCTAGGGCAATTGCAAGTGAGTTAAATTTTTGCCCTTACATAGAGAGAAAAATATGAGAGGGAAAGACCTCAAAAGCTTTTAGTTTTTTAGAGAGAGAAACTGCTAAGTTTCCCCCCCAAGATTTCTGTTCTCTAAATTGCTTCATGGTCAAACATAAATTAATTTTGATTGTAAGATGTTTTTATACAATGGCAGCATCAGCAGAGTGAAAAGTTTTGTTTCACCTGAAGGGAAAATTCTTTTTTTTCTCTGCCACTCGGGGCTTAAAGCTAAGCTATCCACAAGCCCCAAATTTCCACAGTATTTGTTGTGCCCAGATCGTGACCCCCAGAGAGAACACCAAAGACGAGCATGCCGGAATGCAAAAGCAAGGTTTAATTCTGGATATCTGTAAGGAACACATGTAAGGCCTAGGGTGAACAACCCTGGTCAGGAGTGATAAGCAATAGAATGATGTAAGTAAACCATAAATGGAGTAGTGATAAGCTATGAGCTATGTGTGGAAGTAGGGATAAGACTAGAAACCTAGCCAGGAAAGAATATAAAAGATGAAGCCTCAGACCCGACCAACAGAGCTCGTCAGGCCCTCACGCGAGACGACTCTCCTCTGCCAGAGACGTAAGATCCTGTCCCCAGTGCAGACATGGCTGACCTGAGGAAGGCTGACCCAAGATCCAGAGGAACAGACGTGGCGAGTCCGGACCTGTATACCCAGAGAGGTACTCCTGCTTCCATTTGGAAGACAGGATGAATATTGCTTGTAATCTTACTGTGTGAATAAATGAGTGTTATACCAAGTCTGAATCAAGAGTGATTATTCCTCCCCCGTAACTGGGGTATGTGCTCGCTACAGTTGGCGTAGTCGGCAGGATTTTGGGCTTAAGGCCTCCTTGACCACTGAGCACTGAGGAATGTAAAATAAGTAATACAAAAGAATTGGCTATTACTCTGGTGGAGTAACAAATTACAGGAAACCAAATAAACTAGCAAGCGACCTCAAAGCCGCTCTGAGAAATCAACTCCTCGAAGTCAACTCTGAGGACCTAAAGAAAATCTGAAGGTCCAAGGAGGAAGAACTGGTAGGAGAGAGAGTATCAGAAGCAGACGGGAAACACCACCCTCCCTAAGGGTGCGGAGTACCGAAAGAATACCGGACGCCTTGATGCCAACCCAGACCCCTGGGGAAGAGCGGAAGGTGCTGGGAAAGAGCTAAATGAGGTGCTGGCTGGCCAAAAGGATAGAAAGGATTGTGGATTTAAAATTTGAAAAATTGATAACTGATTCCTTGAATCAGTCTAAACGAATTAGTGACTGGGAGTGGTACCGTAGGAAAAAATTAATTAAATTTTTGTACGGCTTGGTATACCACTTACAATGAATAGATTAATTAAGAAATTTAAGAAGACTAACATCTCCCCAGTGACAGGTAGAGAATATCAAGATGAGGTTGAAGAACAGTGGGGGAAAGTAGCTTCCAAGGTTAAAAATAAGGCCGGCATGAAATCAATAAATGTGACTAACACATTAACAAATCCGGATGTGGTAGAACAAGAATTAGAGGGATGTAGCAAGGCACAAACTACCGCACTGCTTATGAAAACGGTGCAGGATATTGATAAGGACAGATTAATGGGCAAAAGGCTAGCCTTAAACATAGTGAGGAAGGAACAGGAGCATAGCGCTACTCCTGGATGGAACAGACGTAACACCATACCATCATTTCCTGTCTCTACCCAAAGTAAGAGAACTCCTATTAGAAGTACTATATCAGCTCTGAACCCCTTCAGCACTGGAGGAGGTAGTAATCGTCCCAAATTTGAAATGGGAACGAAGTTTGAGGAAATCAGGCCATATACTCCTCAGGAGATCTCAGAATTACGGAAAGATTATGCCCAAAATGGACAGAAAGATGCAGAATATATGTGCCGACTGTGGGAAAAGGGAGCTGACACAGTCATGTTAACTGATCTAGAAATGAGAAAGATCAGAAACATAGTAGAGAACCCCTCAGTATCAGAAGCTCTAGAGCATGTAATTGAGACATCAAAAGGTGATACACATCCACTATTAGATTGGATTACTGCAGCTTGGAGATTTGCATTTCCAACACTAGACCTCACTCAATTTGAATCAGCAGCACAGTGGACAACATACGCACAAGCCATAAAACAATGTAGAAAATTAGGTATATTGTATTTCATATACAACCAGGTACCCACACCTCAAGCCGCACTTTTTACACCACAATTTAAAAAGATCATTATTAAAGGAGCTCCAGCACACCTTAAAATGAGCCTAGCTGGACCCCTGCAAGCATGTCAAACCATCTCAGATGCCATGGAATTCTTTAAATCTTACAGGGAAATGGACATAGACAAGGTAGTATCATTTAATGCTAATAAGAAACAGGACAAGAAGAAAGTTACACAACGGTTTTTGAACATAAGACCATTTGGAAAACCTAATCAAATGCCCATAAGACAGAATGCAAACAAACCATGGAATCCGATTAGAAGGTTGACAGGAAGGAAAAATATCCCATGGAGAGAGACACAGAGCAACCCATGGAGACAGACATACCAACCAAAACCTTTTTTAGGCAATCGAAATTTCAAACCAAATTTCAGACCAAAATTTTTCAATCAGAACAACCACAGGCCCCCAAGAGCAGGACCCCCCAGACGCTACGTACCAAGACGGACCTGATCAACCCGGCTGGTAGACCATTCGTAGCTATACCTATAATAACTAACAAAGGGTCAAGAATAGTAAAATGGCTAATAGATACATGTTCTGAAATTAGTATAATAACGGAATTTACAGAACATTTTAAAACTGACAAAAGGGTTATAATACAGGGAGTAGCAGCAGAAACAGAAGTACCAGTAATAAAATTAAGACTCAAATTATATAATAAGGAATATGAGATTGAAGCAGCTAGCTTCAATGCACCCTGTAATATCCTAGGCATTAAAGAAATAAGAAAATTATTCCCAGACTTTCTAAATAATAAGAGAATAGCTAAGGTCAGATGTAATCTAGCAGAAGTAAAAATACAACCTATTAAATTACCACACACACCCCCGACCTTCACGGTAAAATACCCTATCAAAGGAGGTATTAAGGAAATAACAGAGACTATACAAACTTTGCTAAAAGAAGGCATTATAGAGAAATCTCAATCATTCAATTATAACAGCCCGGTATGGCCGGTGTTGAAACCTAATGGCAAATGGAGATTTACAGTTGACTTCAGGAGAATAAATGAAAAAACACCCAAACTTCCAGGACAACTTCCCGATGTGGAAGACATCTTTCTTAGAATTAAAAATTCGGCTCCAAAGGCAATGGCAACTATAGACTTAAGTGATATGTTCTTTGGAATCCCGTTACACCCAACATCTAGGGAACTTACTACATTTACATGGCAAGGACAGCAATATCAATTCTTGAGACTCCCTCAAGGGTATTTGAACAGTCCTATTATTGCACACAACACCTTAACAACTACATTAAAGAACTTCGAACCAGAATCAGAATGTAACATATATACCTATGTAGATGATATAATGATAGTAGGACAAGCCATTGAAAAAGTACAAAGTACATTAGAGAAACTAATTCAACATTTAAGAAATGAAGGATGGACTATAAACCTAGAAAAAGTAAATAAAGCAGGAACAGAAGTAAAATTCTTAGGGGTACATTGTACTACAGAAGGACCAACAATACCTGAAACAGTAATAGATAAATTAAAACAAATTAAGCGACCCCAGAATAAAACTGAGGTACAACATCTAATTGGCCTTTTGCATATTGGAGGCAACATATCCCATACCTACAGCTCATATTACAGCCTTTATATAAAATAACAAAGAAAGCACAGGATTTTGAATGGGACCAAAACTGCGAAAATGCCGTTAAACTGGTACTGGAATATATAAACCAGTACAGCCACCTATATTATATACAGCCCGGTGACCATGTATTTGTGGACATCTTGTATATGCAGGGCTATGGTAATTGGAATATATTTTCAAAAAATAAAGACAGGGAAACACCAATAGGCTTCTACTGCAAGGAATTCCCATGGTCAGAGAACAAATATTCGCTGTTCGAAAGAACCATATGGACAGCCTACGAGGCATTCAGGACAATCCACTCACTGCTCAAAGAGAACCATGTGACTCTCCGGTCACGTATATCCATTTTGGACTGGGTAAAGGCACCAGGAGAGGCATGGGCTGGACTACCCATGGAAGGAAAGGTACTTCAGTCGAAATGGTACCTTCAGGAGTTCCTTCGATCAACACCTCTGTCAGCAAAGGGGTCGGTACCAGCGGTATCGGAGTCGATACTTCAGTCCGACAGGCCCATGACTCCAGAGGGATACATTTTCCCAATCTCAACCCCTCCCCAGAAACAGGTACCAATGGGCCATTGGGGGACTAGAGAGTACGATCCCTCCCTGGTTAATGCCTGGTTCACTGATGGATCAGCAACTACGGTGAACAACAAAGTGAGATGGAAAGCAGCCGCCTATAGACCTGGGGATGGAATGGTCATTACAGACCAGGGCACTGATAAATCAGCCCAACATGCAGAAGTTATAGCCGCACTATTGGCGATAAGACAAACTATAAAGGACAATTATAAACAAATTTATTTATACACCGATTCATGCTGCATGGCAAATGGCATAGCAGTATGGTCAGGTAAATGGAGAAATAATGGATGGAAAATTAATGGTAAAGACATATGGTCAAAGGCAGCATGGCAGGAATTGGATGCAGCAAGCAGACTAATCAAAATCATAGTATACCATGTAGATGCACATACCAAGAAACAGGATGAGACAAGTAAAAACAATGAAGTAGTAGACAAACTAGCTTCAGCATTAAGTATAAAATTAAAAGGTACATGGAAGGCAAACATTGATCCAGAAACAGGAAAAGGTAAAATACAGAGAGAATGGATACAGGTAAGACCATCAACTAAGGACATACCTATAAGTACAGAAGAGATACTGAAAATCCATGAGCAGTTAGGACATATAGGTACACATGCACTAAAAAGTTGGTTCGATAAAAGAAATCTTAAGATAACATGGCAGACAATAAGGAAAGCAATCAATAGTTGCAACAATTGCCCAAAGGCTATGACAAGATTAACACACAATTACCAAGGGATAATAGGACACTGAATGGATTTTAATAGAATCCTACAAATAGACTTCATAGGACCGTTAAACAGCTTCAAGGGAAAATATTGCTGTACCCTAGTAGACATAACGACAGGTCTCAGGATGGCCCGAGAAAACACACACCCAGATCAAAACACGACGATACTTACAGTCTGGGGATGGTGTGCAGCATATGGAACACCAAATATAATACAATCAGAGCAAGGAACTCATTTCACAGGAGCCAAAACACAAAGAATGGCTAGAAACTTAAACATTCAATGGGACTTCCATAGAGCCTATACACCGACAGCAGCCGGAGCAATAGAAAGATGGAACGGAATGATTAAATAACAGCTAGAGATGCATAAGGGAATGCTACTGTCATTAGCAATAAAAATAGCAACTTATGAATTGAATACCAGACCCAGAATAAATAGGAAGTCACCAATAGAAGAAGCTATACAAAAACAACATACAATAGATTATCCTACAGTTATAGATAGAGAAGTAATAAGGAATCCTAATTGCCTTTACAGGAACCGGAAGAATAACAAATTATCCCCAGCAGAAATAATAGCACCAGGAACAGGAAACAACGTGTGGATAACTCAAGGTAAAAAGGACTTGAAATTAGCCAGGCTGGAGGATATAGCATAAATGTGTGTCAGGGAGGTGATATTCATAAGGGCAACCCTCCTGACGATTTGGCTAATAGCTATTGCAGTATACATAGTACTGCCAATCTTAGAATTTGTTTTTCCCTTCTGTAACATCATTTACAAAAGAAGCTACTCACACAACATAGTCAACAATACCAATCCTGGATACGCTTCTGCAGCATCCAGAGCAGCCAACTTCACGGTATGCTGGATACACTATCTGCACAGGAGGCAATAAGAATAGCAAAGGTGATGTACACACTAAAGGCAAGCAAGCTATACGCTATTGGGGCCTCTGTGTGCTCATTTTTCTGTCTCAGGTTAGCAGATGTGATGGCCATAGCAGCATACCAATGCCAGCCCTATTGGACAGTACACCCACAACAAACAGACCCACCACCACACCACATGTTATACAAGTGGGCACTAGGAAACAGAATACCGTTGCTACACCAACAATTTATGATCTAGAAGGCAAATTACCACTATATTGGTCAGCAGAGAGAAGATTTACACATTATATAGGAAAAACACATAGTTTTTGGCAAAAATATGCAGCATGTTTAACGTATGCCTGGTATAAGGGTTGTGATCAATATAGAATGGCACTTAGCATATACCATCCAAACAAAGAATATATGTTAGAATCAGGGGATGATGTTAACACCAACATACATGAGCAGAACCCATTAAAATGCCATTACAATGAATTATGGACCAACATTACCAATCACGCAGCCATATACAACATGTATTGGAAAAAGAATTCACATATCAGAACAAACACATTAAGGGTAAACTCACACTATAGGACCAATACAACGGGAATAGAGACAGAACCAGAATTTGACTGCGAACTAGGCTTGAATAGCTCCTTTGTGAGACAATATTTCGCACCAGTAATAGCACAACAAATGGAGGAGATAGGTATGCTGTATAATAAGATATCAGAAAGGTGGGAAGAACAAGTATATAATTACAATGATGATTATTATGATTGTGATTACCCTACTAGTACATATTCAACGACACCTAAAGTAACTACAACACCTATAAACCCATGCAACCTTATGAATTGGACAGTATGCAATGATGGTGAAATGGTAAAACCATGGCCAGTAGTATCTGGAATAATACCATTACCCAAAGCCTGGGGAAATAGATGTCCTAATAACTTATGGAGATACATTAAAAAACATAAGCTAGATGTACCAGGACAAAATAGTACTAACTGGTTATGCGTAGCAGACTATCCCAATTTACCATTCTATGGTAACTTCTCTGTATTATATAGCACAGATAACCCATCAGTAAAAGGAAAGGAATGGAAATGGGATGACTGGACAAAAATACTGCAATTAGGAGTAGAACATTGGAGATTCCCAATCATACTTACAGATATTATACAACAACCTTGGGCTTCAATGAGACACACAATGAAACCTAAATATGATTGCAACACAGACATCACAACACACATCTGCATACTTACAGTAAATTCCAAATTACACAGGGAAAAACACTCTTTTGCATATGCATGTATAAACATGTCCGAAGCAAATACAAACATTAGACAAAACAACAATACGAAATAGTGGACCTACATGTAGGACCTTTGTTTACTGGAAGAACATCAAGGTCAGTACAAGATTTAATAGCAATCACAGATACAATAGGCCAGGAAATACCATGGCTAGGAATTTTTGTGGACAGTACTGCAAATATAACAGCTACTAAACAGGTCCAGGCAATAATGAGATTTAATGATGACCAACAGTCATATCCAACATATTTTACGCAAGCAAGCAATTTGGGACTTTTTAACCTAACCTTAGCAAAATCACTAACACGAGGTGCCACAAGCCTGAGAAACAAATTATCATGTGTAACTAGAGTTTTCCTGCCTGGCCCACGGTCAGGGCAAATCTCTCTCACCCGCCAGTCCCACAGACACTCAGACCCGATCAAGTAAACACAGAGACTTATATTAGTTACAAACTGTATGGCCGTGGCAGGCTTCTTGCTAACTGTTCTTATATCTTAAATTAATCCATTTCCATTAATCTATACCTTGCCACATGGCTCGTGGCTTACCGGGACCTTCCCACACGGCTTGTCATGGTGGCGGCTGGCAGTGTCTCCCTGACTCAGCCTTCCACTTCCCAGAATTCTTCTCCTTGTCCCGCCTATACTTCCTGCCTAGCCAATGGCCAATCAGTGATTTATTTACTGACCAATCAACAACATACTTGACATACAGACCATCCCAGAGCACTTCCCCTTTTCTTTTCTTAAAAAGGAAGGTTTTAACCTTTATACATCTCCAAAGTCAGCTTGGTATATTTGGGAATTTGGACGTAGCTTCTCTTACTACTTCCTGCTGGAGGGGGGTGCTGTATCTTATGGGGACATAAAGAATATTTTAGGATTATGGAGTAGTCCATGAGGGTGTATTGTCTGAGCCAGTTGCCTTGAAACAGTTCTGGATGTTGAATCATCTGGGCCATGGTGTCATCGGAGACCTTTCAGGTGGTCTTGGCTGGTCAAACCTGATGTATCTTAATCTGGAACAAATCCATAGCCTCTGGCTTTCTGTGGAAACAAAAGCAGAGTCTCCTTTCCAAAGCAACATATCCTTACATCCAAATTTTGAAGTCAAGGTACTTTTAAAATATACATTTTGGCATAACTCAACAGCTTTTGTAATCAAATGTTTTTCTTTAGTTACGAACATCAAAGAGAACATAATCCAGATTCTCTGTGTGGTAGCCATCTTTATGTGGCTTATTTTTTTATATTAGCTTGAGCCTATTGCTTTAAACTGTAGCCTTCTAAGCCTGAAATGGCGCTGGCACTGTGGCTGCTGGCTCCGCCCACCTCAGCTTCCCAACATGAAGGTGGCACGTTTTCCGCCAGCTCTGGGAGCCATCAACTCTCAGAAATAGTGGGTCTATGCTTCTATCAAAGCAGCGTGTAGCCCAGAAACCTCTTTTTTTGTTTTGTTTTGTTTTGTACTAGCAAAGGCTAAATCCACCACATAGCTTAATGTACCATTTGCAGAGGCCTCATTCCCGCCATACTGCAGGTCGAGCATGCACGCCAGGAACCCGCCAGAGTAGCTCAAACCCGCAGGCTGCCGCTAGCTTGAAAGAGACAACTAGGAGCTGTTTTTAGCTCCGTTTTAGAATCTTTTTACTCAGGTTTTAGGTGGAAACTCTTGCCAACACGTTGGACGCCATTTGTAACTAGAGTTTTCCTGCCTGGCCCACGGTCAGGGCAAATCTCTCTCACCCGCCAGTCCCACAGACACTCAGACCCGATCAAGTAAACACAGAGACTTATATTAGTTACAAACTGTATGGCCGTGGCAGGCTTCTTGCTAACTGTTCTTATATCTTAAATTAATCCATTTCCATTAATCTATACCTTGCCACATGGCTCGTGGCTTACCGGGACCTTCCCACGCGGCTTGTCATGGTGGCGGCTGGCAGTGTCTCCCTGACTCAGCCTTCCACTTCCCAGAATTCTTCTCCTTGTCCCGCCTATACTTCCTGCCTAGCCAATGGCCAATCAGTGATTTATTTACTGACCAATCAACAACATACTTGACATACAGACCATCCCACAGCAATCATGCTTTACCGAAACAAATAATACAGCGGTATGGACTAACTGTACCACAAATAAAGCAACCACAATAATAAATTTGAATATATATGGTAAAATTACCATAATAAACAAACATATGTCACTAGTAAAATTTGACAGCACACCAATATTAACCATAGGCATGATACATGAACCAAAACATAAAATATATAACATGCTAGGTGGCAGTAAGATATCAATTTGCTGGTTTCATGAATCTAAAGACTTACTGGACATGCCCATACCCTGGGAAGTCAGTGCCAATGTTACTACAGATGAAGTAGCAGCAAAAAATATTTTCATATTTAATAGGGCAATTGAACAAAAGGCATACAATTTCACAGGTATAAGGGAGGTAGAATATATCCCACCATATGTACAAATGGCAAAGGCTATGAGAATCAATAAGGTTATGGATCCAGATGACCTAATGGTACATTATAAAAATGGGATAACTAGATCAGGTAGTTTTTGGCAAACTTTGGATTATGAAATGGATAGAGTAATTGAATTACAGCACCATAATCTCCCATATTATTTCTACATGTTAATGCCAAATCCACAATATAAAGAATGGAACAAGGCTGAATGGGTAGCACACAAACCTAGAGGATCGATGAAATCACATACACAATATTGGGATAAAATATATGATCTCCCGATATCAAGAAATAAGGATTTTCTCAGCGAACATTCCAACACACCATTAATTATATTTAGAGGAAATATGTCCAGACCAAATAAAGAAAATATTGGATTATATACAGCTCATTTTCTAAAACGATACCTGATACCACCAGAAGGAACCCCAACAGTAGTCAAGGCACCAGCTATTATACCAGACCTAAAAAGTCCAGCTAAATTAGTTTTATACCCTAGGATTAGAAAAATTGAAATTACAATAGACTTGACAGCACTGAAACCACCTATAGAATATTGTAGTGATGTGAATTTTAGATTTGATTTAGACTACTCATCACCGACAAGAGTAGGAAGAAAACCACTACAAGCAATGGCAGTAGCAGCCTTTATGGCAGGAGCAATTTTAGGTGGGATAATGGGTGGAGGAGTATCAGCAGCAATGATAGAACCAATAAAGGCAGAAATATACCACATACAAGAAGTAAATAAGAAAACAGCAGAAGCTTTAGCAGCTATATCAAATTCTATAGATGGCATGCATACACTAGTACAAACTATGCAAGGCAAGATAAAAATGTCACAAGACCTTTATAAGGAGCAATTCTCCTATCAAGCAAAACTTATTAATACTAACCATAACATGATGATGTGTCAAATGTATCGAACTCAAGTCAGTAATATGAATAATGAATTAAATAGTTTATTTAGCACAGGGCTAGGGAGAAGAACAAGAGAATATCAAAGTATACTAAACCCTGAATATGAAAGCTCATGTACAGATGGATTATGCATTATACATTTAGTACAGATCTTCTTACAAAATTCATTTTCAGCATATCATTCCAAGGCGATACCACAGCTATATACTGAAAGAACAGGAGTATCAGAATGGAACCACCAATACTTAGTACCCATAGACCATTACTTATGGACCAATATGAATGACACACCAGTGTACATACCATTAGAAAACTCCATATCATTAGGAGCAAATACATACGTTTATCCACATCTACCAGAAAGCACACTTGAAACTAGTCAATTAGCAGTAACTACTATCACACAGTCACTAGAAGATACAGGAGATTACACTTTCTTGATATGTGCTAAATATTTACCTACTTTAGTTAGCTGCATAAATCTTAATGAAACCACAATGAATGATGATATCACAACATTCAATATTACAGAATCAGGATGCTATATGGTATACAACTGTAGCATCCTACAAATGAATTTCACTAATTATGATGGTAAAAACATAACCAAACAAAGAGTGACCACATTAACACTAGAAGAAAAACATTATTTTGATGGCTCACACTTATTTAATGACCCAACAGAATTAGAACATCACCAAACATTTGTAAAACAAGCAATGGAGTTACAACACATTGCAGATTTCAATCAGAAACAACTAGAATCCATACATAACAAAATTAAAGAACAAGATGCAGCCATACATACATCACAAGCACAAACACACAATCTAGTGAATCTGTTAAGAACAAATACATACATACACAAGGACTGGGCGAAACAGATGCAGAAATGCAGCTTTCGGGATTATTTAGGCAGATTAGTCAGATTAGATCTAATATGTACACCAATTTACACATGGTGGCACTGGATAAAGTTAGCAACCTTTTGGTTTTTAGTAATTTTAGGGATAAGTATTGCTTTATGTTTGTTTGAAAAAATCAAATGCTTGATAATAACTCCATGCTTAAGATGTCTTACAGGAATCAAGTAACAGGAAACCCACTTTGGAATCCGTCAGGCAGACGCTTCAATTTACTTAGTAAAAATGGAATGAGTAATTTACTATATACCACATACCAAAAATATATGGAACCATTGTCTGATATTTTCTATAGAATAGGTATATTATCTATGGCAGGAACGATACAGGGATGCAAATACTGCACCCATAAATATGCAATGTTCTACCTATCAGAACCAGGTGAGGTAGACAACCTCCCAATGCTCTTGATGCACTTAACGTTCCACTTGACAATAGAAAGAGGTATACATGATATGAGATTAATTGGAGATGGATACATGAGATATTATGGAACCATGCAATCTAGTATATATAGGGTGAATGGAATGTATAAAATACACAGAAATAGCATGGATGCAGCCCTACATATAAGCGCCGCTTTAGCTGCAGCATATGTGGGCCGCGGTAATCACAGAATATATGAAACATATAGAACATGGCTAAAACATAATCCTGATAAAGCAATAATAAGCATTGATAAAGATTTCCTGAATGACCCACAGTGGGAAACAGGAGAACCAATGTATTTACAAAGCATATGTACTAGAATATTGTGTAGAGATTTTGTTATAGATGTGTTAAAAGAATTTGCAGCTTATAGCACTTGGTTGAAGTTATATAATGCATTTATAGAGAAAAAACATAAAAATAAACCACCCAGAATGAGAAGGATAAGAATGCTAGGATTAACAAATTAGGATAATATATTGTAAATTCCCAGGCTGCGACCTCATGTGATGCCTTTTATGTTGAAGACATTTCAGGCATCAGGGGATGGAATGTAAGGCCTAGGGTGAACAACCCTGGTCAGGAGTGATAAGCAATAGAATGATGTAAGTAAACCACAAATGGAGTAGTGATAAGCTATAAGCTATGTGTGGAAGTAGGGATAAGACTAGAAACCTAGCCAGGAAAGAATATAAAAGATGAAGCCTCAGACCCGACCAACAGAGCTCGTCAGGCCCTCACGCGAGACGACTCTCCTCTGCCAGAGACGTGAGATCCTGTCCCCAGTGCAGACGTGGCTGACCTGAGGAAGGCTGACCCAAGATCCAGAGGAACAGACGTGGCGAGTCCGGACCTGTATACCCGGAGAGGTACTCCTGCTTCCATTTGGAAGACAGGATGAATATTGCTTGTAATCTTACTGTGTGAATAAATGAGTGTTATACCAAGTCTGAATCAAGAGTGATTATTCCTCCCCCGTAACTGGGGTATGTGCTCGCTACAATATCCAAAAGCAATACAAGCCTAGGCAGGGACTTCGTCCAATATATCCAACGCAGTGGAAGCTGGAGGAAGTACCCACCTATCTGCAAGCTCAGCTTTTAAAGGGAAAAGTAACAAGGTTACATCATTTAGGGGTGCTAGTATGGATACAATTCTGATTGGCTCGCTTCTAGGGGCTTTCTAGAAATCATGGCTTAATCTTACTTCTAAAGAAGTGGTTGCCCGCCACCATTTCTCATTGGCTGCCCTCAGGTTGGGGCATTTTTATGGTCAGTTACCTGGAAACCAGGGAGAGGACATTCCATAGTCTGGCAGGCATTACCTTGTGACTATCTTGTGACTGTACTTTTACACTTCCTGGTTTCTGGAATCTGAACTGACTGGTTTCAGTAACTAATGGCCTATTCCTAGGAGAAATCTTAGGCCTTAGTTTTTGGGTGAAGGCATTTATGTCTTATTTCTAAGATGGCTCATTTTGGTCTCACAGTATTGATTACCCAGGGGTCCTGGGAATTTTGCTATGTCCAGCATTGGATATCCGAGGAAAAAAAAAATCTACATACACAATGGTCTTTTGTCTGTTAACTTTATTCCTCTAAGATAAAACTCTATCAATACAGCTATAGCTCCATCAGGCATTTAAAGCAGGAATAACTCTAGATATACCAAGCTCTATATCTGTCTACTTTATTTCTCTGGGATGAAACTCTGTCTACATAGCTTCAGTTCTGCCTGCTAATGACTAAACTCTTATGTTCCTAGTCTCATCTTCATCCTCTGTTTTCTTGTTCTCCATCTCTACTACTCTCTACTCCTGGCTCTCAGAAAACTCTACCTGAGATCTGTTTACCCTCTACAGAACCTCTTTCTTCCTCTCTTCTCTCTTTTCCTGCAGTTTTGTCTGTTTCTACAAAGAATGCCTGTCCTCCTCTCCCTGGCCATGGGGTTCTCTGCCTCCTCAGGAATGTTCATCCACCCTACTTTCCACCTTGATATGTAAAAACCTCTTTTGTTCTCATCCAATTGCTTTGGAAAGCCGCTAGATCTTGAGGCAGGGGGATGGTCTGAGCTTCATTTGCACAAGAAGCAAAGCTATGCATCTCCAGCCAGTTTGTCTCCTAGGCTCAGTGAGGGAGTTAGTTACCTAGAAATTCGGCAGGTCTGGAAATATTTGGGCACGCAAAAATTTCATAGTAAAAGACAGCTGAAATATTAAAGGCTAGATAACACCAAATATTCATAATAAATGGCTTGCCTTTTGACAGACCCTTGGCCAGTCAAAGCATAGCTGAATCTCTATAACATATTCTTGTGGCTCACTATACCACAGAAATCTTTTTCTACCTGTTTTCTCATCTTTGATAGATTTTTCTCTGATTCTTCTCCAGGAGTTTGTGTTCATAGTCCCATAGTTGGAAAAATCAAGGACATAGTTCCTCTGTCTTGTTGCTTATCTTATCCTAAGTTTCTTTTTACCCAATATTCCTAATTCTATTCTTATTCTAAATTTCTTCTTACACTATCTTCCTATATTATCCCTTACATTTTTCCTTAATTTTTATAATAGAAATTAAGAGAGAGATAAAAAAAAAAAAGAAAGAAACCTAGATAGAGAAAAATATATGCTGTAGCTTCACTTTTCAACTTCTGCATTCCACCACCTAACTTTCACTCCTGAGAATAAAATACCATTGTTTTTATATTTGAATTCCTTGTCAGGCATGCCTCCTTATATCCGAGATGCTCCCTCTTTCCTTTCATCAAGTCCCTGGCCCCTGTTCTTGGCACCATCTGTGGGAGACCAGCTGGGAGACTAGCTTCCACATTTTATCCTAGGGTACTCTTGAGGAATTAGGGATAAGAAGTTTAGATAGAAGGGTAGAGAGGAAAGAAACAGATAGAAGCATAGGATAGCCTCAGGAGGGCCTGGATCCTTATCCACTAGCCCTTCCTGTTTCTTCTAAGGGGCTACTTATAGGAATGCCAAGGGGTGGAGCAAAAGGCCTCCCTCTAGCTCAGCCAAGTGGAGACCCTTCCAATCACCTAGTAACCATGCACATGGTTAAGCAATCCTCTAAAGCAGCCCTGCTGGGTAAAGCAAGCTCAGATCTCACTAGGAAACCTTTGGGTGGCCTCTACAACTCCATAAGCTCCTACTTTAACTGTAAGGCCTCAATGTTGCTTGGGGTCTCCCAGAATCAGTGTCAATTCAGAACCAGTATCCAACAAACCTCAGAAAGTCTGGTTGTTTCTTTTCCCTCAGTGTACAATTACCTTTGTAAAAGGCCATAGGGCCCTCTGAGGAAAGATTGGGGAGAGACTAACAGTAAAACTCTTAGGTATTTTGTCTAGGTCCTTCCTCAGGGAAACCTGCATTCCCTTCATCCAAGGGATTCTGGGCCTGCAAATTAATTCAAGTCTAGAAATTGGTTCATGGGCCAAGATTACGTTTTGCTACAATCTGATACAGACATTCTTTACTTGTTTAAGAATTCTCCACTTTTACCAATCAAACAAAAATGTAGTAGGCTTATTACCTATCAAATGCCTGTAAACATCATGATTAATTAACCAGAACCAATGGTTATATAAGTCATATAACCATAAAAATCACTTTTCCTGCACTAATTATGGGTCAGGACATTATGGACATTGCTTTGTCTCTGCTACCCACTATGATAAGTATGATTGCCTTGCCATTGTCTGCTGCCTGGTCCTTGCTACTTTGGGGTCCAATTAAACCCACTGCATTTAATTCATCCAACTGTGCAGCAGCATCTCCAACCCTGAGGTCCAGCACAAGGAAAAGGGCGGCAACAAAGCTCTTCAGATGCTGGTGCCGCTCTCACCATTTTGTTTCTTATAGGATTAGTGAGGGGCGTGTCTTCTGGGCCTTCCCATGGTGGAAGATTATGTTTTACACAGCATACCCACTCTGGCAATGCAATTTCCTGAGCCTTAAAACACCTCCATCAACACCTCCAAGGGATATCAGGCATCTCCAAATCCTTTTCAGTAGGCCGTCTTTTGGCAAATGCTTCAGGCAATCATTCAAGCATACTTTTGACACCTTTTTTTAACTGTGCAAATTTCCATATTAAACCTAGAATCTCCATTTAGTGGGTCCATATCAGCATACTCAACTTGACTGAGTTTATATTCCTTCCACCATTGTCCCTTACCTGTAGTGGGTAGCTGCTCTCATGGGACACAAGGAAAAGTGACTACTGAACTCTGCCAAGACAGGCTGAGATGGTCTTTCAAAATTCCTGCTTCTGAAAATGGTCTGTCAGAGACTCTAGGCCTGTAGCCAAAATGGATACTGAAAGGTTTACAACATGCCCCCACGGTCTGGCGTGTTTGCATATGCCTGGCGGACACTTCCGCCTAGCCAGGTCCAGGTCAGGATAGCCATTTCCAGGTCAGGGCATCTTGCGTGACCAAGATCCGTGACATTCCATTGGCCACGTAGGCGCAACTTGGCCATGTGATCTGTGCACTTGCGTGTAGTAGTGACGTTGATCTGTCCACACCCAGCCTTTAAAATCCGGCGCCATGTTCCCGGCTCCTTCTTCTTCTTCTTCTTCTTCTTCTTCTTCTTCTTCTTCTTCTTCTTCTTCTTCTTCTTCTTCTTCTTCTTCTTCTTCTCCACACATGTGTTTCCCGCAGGCCTGTTCACTCTCTGTCCCTTTATCTTTAATAAAACTCTTATTAGCGGATTCTGTCGTGTTTCGTGACATTTCCATGCAGGGTAAGAACACAGTGCAGCCGAAAAACTAACAGATACCCCAACAATGCTGAGAAACTTTAGGTGACTGTCCAGGCTGCCAGCTGTCTCTGTCTATTCTTGCAAGATTTCTGAAGGTTGCGTGCATGCATGCATTCCCCATTTTCTCAGCTATTATTATGTTCCCTCTCAGGTTTTTGATTGAGCTGAAGACTGATAGTTACAATTACAATCTTCTTGTATCTTAACTAGAACATATTAAGTACTAGATTCAGATTCTTCAGTATAGGACAGCTTTTGGAATAATCTCTGTAACATGCCATTTACCTATGTTCTGGACATCTCTGGATTTAGTAAGTATCTCTTGTTTGATGATGTTCTTGGTTGTAGTTCCATTTTATTTATGTCATTGCCCTTTATTTCTCCTTGATAATCATTCCTATTGTATATAGTTTTGTGTTAGGCTAGAACTTTCTTATTTAGACAAGAGGGAGTTATGTAGTGGGTAGCTTTTCTCACCATGCCCTGAAGCACTGCCCCTAGTGAGGTAGCAGGTAACTGTTACACCTGCCTATGACCTTGAAGTACATGCCCCGGGGCGTGGCTACTCAGGACCCTTAAGACCTGGGATGCACATATGTGGCTCTCTTTTCACTACTTTGTGGTTTTTGGATGCTGGGATTGACCAGGGCAGATCTCACCAGAGAACAGCATTAAACCGTGCCTCACCCTTCCAGACTCCTGTGACAAATTTCTCTATTTAGTTTTGTGAGTTTTCTCTCCTAAATAAATTCCTTTGCGCATTAAGTAGACTCCATGGATTGCTAGCAATATTCTCCCATTACACATCCTTAAAATCCATTCCCACACATATTTCCCAGATTTCTGCTTGAACGAATTAGCAAACTCACTATCTCTTTAGTAGTGTAGCACACCTCCTCATGGACTACACTTTCTACCTCCCCTCTAGGACCCTGTTTAGCCTTAAGTCTGGTTATAGGCTCTAGAGGCCTGGTGGGCCCTGAGGGACAACAGTATTGTTTTGCCTGGCATTTCCTTCAGAGAAAATCACTGCTGGTTTAGCAAGCAGTGATTAATTAATGAAAATTAATTTCCTTAGTCAAAGGCAGAAAAGTCAGTATTTCAGGGGATGGCAGTAGGAGTACATCTTCTGCTGAGGGTGGAGAGACTAATTCCTCAGATGAGATAAACCCTTGAGAATCTGAGGGTTGAAAGTTCTCAACATCGATAGGATCCTCCCACACATCCCCATCCCAGGTTACAGGACCCCATTCTGTACCAGTTAATGTCCTTACTTTAACCACAGACACCCTCTGAGGCTGGGACTTGAATTTTTGCTGTAATTCAGCCAACCTTATAATGAGGGCTCCAGTTTGATTTTCTGAAACTTGAGATCTGTGGCTGTTGGAAAGAAGATTCTCTTCTAGGGCACACTTAGAAACCTTCAGACCAGTGGCTCTCAACCTATAGGTGGCAACCCCTTGGGGTCACATATTGGATATCCTTCATATCAGTTATTTACATTGTGATTCCTAACAGTAGCAAAATTACAGTTATGAAGTAGCACTAAATAATTTTATGGTGGGGGTCCCCACAACACGAGGAACTGTATTAAAGGGCCGCAGCCTTAGGAAGGTTGAGAACCACTCACTGCTTTAGACTGTTCATGCTCATCTAGAGCTGGTCAATTTTATTATCACTTCATCTCTGTCCTTCACTCTATTCTGAGTTGCTAGAAGTTGGTTAACTTTATTACAGAGCTCGTTCTTTTCCTCTGTCAGTTTATCCACAGATGCTAGGAGCACCATCATTTCCCCACAAATTGACAAGAGTTTTGAAATATACAGGGTCATTAAATCTGTTGCCTCTCGCAATTGGTGAATCAGGACAGTCAAATGCATTTGTTTCTTCAAGTTTGTAAAATAGTTCACACCATGGGCTTTCAGTACTCTCTGAGCTTTTGGGAGAAGCTTCAGTAACTGTAGGTTTTGGCAAATTGGAAAGCTTATTCCAGATACTTAAAAATTCATCCTTATACTTCTGTGGCTCTAGAACCACTTCTTGTACTAAAGTCTGTGTTAGTTGGGTTTTTGCTTTGTTTTGTTTTGTTTGATTTTTCGATACACGGTTTCTCTGTGTAGCTTTGGAGCCTGTCCTGGAACTCACTCTCTAGACCAGGCTGGCCTCGAACTCACAGAGATCCACCTGTCTCTGTCTCCCAAGTGCTTTAGCTGGGTTCTTTAGAGGAACAGAACTTATGGCATACACACACACACACACACACACACACACACACACACACACATTATATTTATTAGAATGGCTTACAGTCTAAGGTCCAGCTACATCAACAATGTCTGTCTACCAACAGAAAGTCCAAGAACCAGTAGTTGTTCAGTACATAAGGCTGACATCTAAGCTGGTCTTCAGTATATGCCAGAATCCCTAAGTAGTGGGTTCTAATGCCAGTGAAGGGATGTTCTTGCAGTGAGAGCAAGAGCAAATAGGCAGAGAGAAAAAGCTTGCTTCTTTCACGTCCTTATAGAGCCTTCCAGCAGAGGTGCGGCCCAGATTAAAAAATCTTCTCACCTCAAAAGATCCAAATTAAAACTGGATCTTCCCACTCCAAATGATTTAATTAAGAAAAATCTCTCACAGGTGTACCCAGCCACTAGGTAGTCAAGTTAAAAACAAAGAATAGCCATCGAAGCTATGAAAAGTTTTTATGTAGTATTAGATATTAATTTAAGCAAAACCTTCAAGTTAACAGCCATATTGGAAAGTGTAGAATAATATTATAAAACAAAACAAAACAAAAAACAAATAAATCATTATCTGACTACAAAGAGGTTGACAATATCTAGAAATGAAGCAACAGCGTACCAGGCCCTGGGTCTGTCCCCAGCACTACAAAAACAGGGTGAGTTAACAGGACAAGCATGTTAGATGGGCAGGGTAAATAGCATACAGAAAAGCAAGTGCATTGAAATAAGATGCCTGAACAAAACCCATATTATAGTTAGGTTTTTCAAGATCTGACAGAAGCAGTTGAAGTTTTTAAATAGATATTCTTTCTTGCTGTACCAAAAAAGAAAATTACAGATCACAGCGATGGTCTGTTTGGGTTTGTAATGTGAAGAACAATGAAGATAACCCACCTATAGGTGATGATTGACTTTGTGAACCTACATAAGAAGTGACATCCTAAATTCTAACCATTACTTCAGGTCTAAAACCTACAGATCACAGAGACCTTAAATTTAGTATAAATAAATAAATAAATAAATAAATAAATAAATAAATAAATAAATAAACAAATAAATAGATAGATAGATAGATAGATAAATAAATTTTAATATAAAATGAGCTCTTCCCTCTTCCCCGTCCTCCCCTTCCTCCTCCCCCTACCCCCATGCAAAGTCATTTAGTACAGTCAGGAGCTGGATTTATCAAACTTCTTCTAGAATACCATCCTGAAAAGGCTGTCGTAGTTTTTTGTCTTTAACCAAGGCTGAGCAGAAGGAGACATGGATTATTTTATTCTCTATTTTGTCCTTAATACCACACAGGGCAAAAACCTTGACCAGCCCCGCTGAGCATTAGTGGAGCAGCCTATTCCGCTGGAGCTGAACACAGCTGCCTTTTCCATGTTGTCTGCAGAATGGATTCAGCATGATCCCCGCTTCTTAGCCCCACCATCCCTGCTTCTTAGCCCCACCATCCCTGCCTGAGTTCCTCTGGAGAGTCTCTGAAACACTGGTGGAATTAAACCAAAACAAAAGTGTCTAGTTTGTCAGGAGAAAATGGATTTTTAAAAGTGTTAGTGAGGCCCACGCCATGTGTTCTTGCATGACTGCAGAGACAGCTGAGAAAGTTTGAATGGGGCCTTTCCATCTTCAGTAGTTGGGTGCTGCTTTACCTTCCTACCCGAAGGATTCTCCAAAGATGGAAGCATCTCCAGGCGTGTGTGACTGGATGGTCCCCTCACTGAGGGAACTTACTTACCTATTTTTATACTTCTGTCCCACTTATATGTTTTTAAAAACTGATTTATTTTATTCTGTGTGTATGTTTGTGTGCCTGAGTGTATGCATGTGCACCTCTTGTGTGCACATGCCCTCAGAGGCCAGATGAGGGCATCATATCCCCTTGGAGTTACAGGCAGCTGTGAGCTGTCATGTGGGTGCTGGGAACCTAATCCACATCCTCTGCAATAGCAGCAAGTGCATATAACCACTTAGCCATCTCTTCAGCAGCTCATTTATAGTCTTTATGTACATACAAAATTGTTTTCATTCAAAAAACACTCATTATATTTATCTATCTATTTGTTTGGGGGTGGGCACAAGTGCCATGGTGCACATGTGGACATCAAAGGGGAACTTTCGGGCATTGGCTGTTTTCCTCCAGGTGGATTCCAGGAATGGAACTCAGGTCATCAGCCTTGTGGCAAGTGCTCACCTACTGAGCCACCTCACAGGCCCCCACAGTACTTGCTAATAATCCAGCTGCCAGAGCTGTCCTAGCAGCTCCAGGTATAGCCTGACTCCTGAGCAGTCAGGATACTACCGCCCCCCCCCCCAATAGTTGTAACACTCGCTTACACTAGTGACAATTCTGGACCAGCAAAGCCCACCACACGAAGAGCTCAGCTTTAGGACAGAAAGCACACATTCACAGGCACCCTAACACGTGCTGTAGCTCAGGCCCTGGCTTCAAAGTCTCCTTCACATGGGAGACATGCAGTTAACCAGGCTTAATCCCTGAAAGCCAACAACACTGCTGCAGATCTTGGTGATGCCCATCAAGGAAGAAGATTGCTGTCAAATCCACAGGTCTCCTTCCCCAGAGAAGCTTCACTTTAGACGGGAATCACAACATCCAAACCCGAAAGAGCAAACAACCTGGGCTCCAGACCTGGCACCACTACCGAGCTATGTGCACAGTCTTAGCTTCATCATGCGTCAAATGTTGCTTGAGCAGGGCAGCAGAATACCATGGGGATGAAGAGGCGGGTGTAGAGGTTGTTAACAAGAACTAATGTGGTTTCAAGACCTGAGGCGTTGAGTGAACTCATTTTCCCTCGACGGTTACAGAAGGGTCAAATATCAGAGAAACTCTGAGCTACAGGAGTTGAGAAGCACGAAGTACTCCCAGCATCAGGAAATAACTTCATTAAAGTCCCAAAGATGGACCAGGAGTGCACACTGTGCAAAGCACGCCCTGGCACTTTGGCTGTGCCCTCCGTTCAGGTACACTGCCTGGCCAGAGACTCTCCCAGTGAATGAGTTTCTGTTACAGATTAAGCAGAAGAGATGAGTTAGGCCATCGGTTTGGTGGCCATGACAGTGTGACAAGAGATCGCCCTCCTGGAAGGCTTAATTTGTTTCTTTTCAAATAAGTATGAAATGAATATTCCAGCACTACAAGAGAAAGATGGTCCAATTGACCTCATGTCTACTGTGACAGGGTTCTTTGCACCCCTCATGTTAAAGACCCAGCTTCACTATGTCTTCTATTAGAGGAACAGAGATAGTCAGGGGGCTATAAGGGTGGGATCCTAATCCAACAGGACTTTTACAAAGAAGATGTAAAGACACAGGAGGAAGGCAGCTGTTTCCACAGCAAAAAGAGATTCAAACCAACATGACCGCACCTACGTCCTCTCCATATTTCCCTCATCTGTGGGAAATTTGTTTCTTAACGCAAAGTCTCACTACATAGGCCAGGCTGACCTGAGGTCTGGTATGTCAACCAGTCTGGTATTGAACAAGCACCAGTCCTCCTGCCTTCCAAGTGCTGGGATTATAGGTGTGCACAACACCTGGCATAAATGTCTATTTTGTAAACCAACCAGACGGTGGTATTTTGTGATGGCATAACAGGCTGAGTAAACGTTAGCTAAAAAACTCTCAGGCATTGTCTAAAACACATTGATCCTGTGCTAGTTCCACACTTGGAGCTTCGGAGGAAGTAAAACAAGAGAAGCCTGCTTCAAAGCAGACTGTCAGGTGTGGTGGCACACCTGGGATTCCAGAATTTGGGAGCTGGAAAAAAATCAGAAATTTGGGGTCATCCTCAGCTACACTCTGTGAGTTCAGGCCCACCCTAGGATACATGAGACATTGTCTCAGAACAAAAGCAACAACAATACTATCCAACCACGTAACAGAAATTCGGCCCCTTTCTGTCACTCTCCCGAGGGGGTCTGACTCCTTTGTCACTGTATCACCTGTTCTAATGACAGGAGAAAACTGCTCAAAACACTTCCACAGGAGCTTAGCAGTCATTGTTCAACTTATAGAAAGGGTTCCAACTGCCCCTGAGCCTGTCCCGCTCTCCCCAGGGGACTGAGTACTCCTCAAACAGCTAGCTCCTAAGTCTCTCAAGCCCTGATGGACAGGACCCTACACCATGATCCTCACCACCCCTTCGGCTGCCAAGCTCCTGGGACACCCATGCTGGTACCATCTCTCCAGGCTCAAGCGGGCACCTATTCAGGACACCTGGTCTGTCCAGCAACTGGGACCCTCCACCCTCCAGTTTTCCAAGATGTCCCAATGAAGGGCCTGTCTGCTCCTCTGCCTTGCTTGTTCATCTTTGTCAGAACAACCAGGGCACCTCCCCATCTCATTCTTTCTGGCAGTCATCACTCTTCCCATGGATAGCCCGTTCATAGGGCAGGTGTTGACAATCTATTTTTTTCCCTAGCAACTTGCCTTCTCTGCTTCCTCAAGAAACAGATGCCTGAGGTCTCCAGAATGGCAGTTAACCTGAGGCTTCTTCACCCACACCTCCTGCTGAGTTTGAGCCCAGTGTGAGCCCACTGAATCCTGACTCCCCACTCCTCACATTATCTCATGCCCACAGGAAGTAGCCAGACATGAACCAGCATCCATATACCCAAGGAGTCTGGGATGTTCAGGTGGACGCTCCACCTCAGCCCCTCTCCCCCATCTCTCTCTCTCCAAACCCCGCCCAGTCTCAGAAAACCTGCCCAATGGTGGCTCCTCCCCCAGAGATGCTCAAGACCACACCTATAGAGTATTTAAACTGCCCCCCAGAGAACAGCCATGTGGCTCTTCTCCCTGTCTCCTCTCTGGGGGCCAAAAGATCATCTGGGAGCATTTTACTCATTAAACCTGGACTTTTAATTCTTAATTCGGTTTGATGTGGATTACTGTGTCAGCAGAGAGGCTTAATATCGGGGTATGGAAAACTTTCACTTATTATAGTGTGTCAAATGTATCTTTCTGGGGAAGATACCCATAGTTCCTGGTGTCATTTCCAGGAACAATAGGTAACAATCAAAATGTTATCTATGAGAGAACTGTTCATTATGTGGTGTCTGTTATGGGAACAAATCAGAACCGCAGCGTGCCCCTGGTGATGTCACACTGTGATCCAGGACAAATGTAAGCTAAAAGCATCAACTTGTTCTGATGAAAAATAAGTTATAGCCATACCATATAACATAGGTAGAAGGCTCTGCCCCAACATTTCCAATCTTCCAGTCATTAGAGTCATTGAAAGATCTAGGAGCGTGTGTGTGTGTGTGTGTGTGTGTGTGTGTGTGTGTGTGTGTGTATGTGTATGTGTGTATGTGCGTGTGCATGTGTGTGTGTGTGTTTGGGAGGGAACATTCTTTGCGGTGGAACACTTACCTTTGTGCCAAGGTAATAAGGAGTGAGAAAGGTGCAGGACCTAGGTTCAGCCAACATCTTGTTTCTTGGGCTTCTCCATAACCCTTAGATTGTTAGCACCATCATACAACCATGCATCCCTTATCACAGTAAGAATCACAAAAGCCTGCCAAGAGGGATTTTCAACTCTCATCTGAGGGTTGCTTCTCTCCTTGTGTCTGTGTGTGTGTGTGTGTGTGTTCTTTTCTTTTCTTCTTCTTCTTCTTCTTCTTCTTCTTATTATTATTATTATTATTATTATTAATTTTTTCATTTATTTTATATACCAACTGCAGTTTCCTGTTCTTCCTCTCTTCTTGTTCCCTCCCCTCTGCTCCCCTCTGTTCTCCCCATCCACTCCTCTCTGTTCAGAAAGGGGCAGGCCTTCCATGGAAGTCAACAAAGCATGGCACATCAAGTTGAGGCAGGACCAAGCTCCTCCCACTGATAGGAGTCCCACAAACAGACCATGTTACACAACTGTCACACACATTCAGAGGGCCTAGGTCAGTCCCACGCAGGTTCCCTAGGTGTCAGTCCAGAGTCTGAGTTCCCACTAGCCCAGGTCAGCTCTCTCTGTAGATTCCCCTGTCATCGTGACTTTGACTCCCCTGGTTCATACAATCCCTCCAACTCTCTTCAAAAGGACTTTCAGAGCTTGGCACAGTGCTTGGCTGTGGATCTCTACATCTCCTTCCATCAGTTACTGGATGAAGGCTCTCTAACAACAATTAGGGTAGTCACCAATCTGATTTCAGGAGATGGCCAGTTTAGGCAGTCTTAGCAGGAGTCATCCTTGTGGATTCCTGGGAGTTTCCCTGGCACCAGGTTTCTCCCTAACCCTGATATGCACCCCTTCACCTTCCCCATGCCCCCACCCCTGCGTCAAGACATCTCTTTAATTGCTCTTCCCCTCCATCTGCCCCCAACACACCTGATCCCTCGTGTTCCCATCCCCACCCGACTCCAACCCCTAGCTCAATTTACCCAAGGGATCTCTTCTATTTCCCCTTGCCAGGGAAATCCATGCTTCCCTCTTTGGGCCCTCCTTGTTCCCTAGCCTTTCTAGGGGTGGATTGAAGCTTGGTTATCCCTTACTTTGCATGTAATATCTACTTATGAGTGAGTATATACCATTTTTATCTTTCTGGGTCTGGGTTACCTCACTCAGGATGATTTTTTTCTAGTTTCCATCTAATTGTGTAAATGCAACACATTTTCTTTATCCATTCTTCAGTTGAGGACATCTAGGTTGTTTCCAGTTTCTGGCTATTACAAATAATGCTGCTATAAACATAGTAGAGCAAGCGTCCTTGTGGTATGGTTGAGCATCCTTTGGGTATATGCCCAAGATTAGTATACCTGGGTCTTGAGGTAGATTGATTCCCAATTTTCTGAGAAACTGCCATATTGATTTCCAAAATGGCTATACAAGTTTGCACTCCCACTAGCAGTGGAGGAGAGTTCCCCTTGCTCTACATCTTCTCCAACATAAGCTGTCATTAGTGTTTTTTATCTTAGCCATTCTGACAGGTCTAAGATGGTATTTCAGAGTCATTTTGAATTGCATTTCACTGATAGCTGAGGATGCTGAACAATTCTTCAAATGTATCTCAGACCTTTGAAATTCTGCTGTTGAGAATTCTTTGTTTAAATCTGTACCTCATTTTCAACTGGATTAATTGGTATTTTGATATCTAATTTCTTGAGTTCTTTATATATTTTGGAGATCAACCCTCTGTCCTCTGTCAGATGTGGGGTTAGTAAAGATCTTTTCTTATTTAGGCTGCCATTTTGTCTTGTTGATAGTGTTCTTTGCATTACAGAAGCTTTTCAGTTTCATGAGGTCCCATTTATTAATTGCCAATCTCAATATCTGCGCTACTGGTGTTCTATTCAGGAAGTGGTCTCCTGTGCTAATGCATTCAAAGCTATTCCCCACTTTCTCTTCTATCAGGTTTGGTGTAACTGGATTTATGTTGAGGTCTTTGATCCACTTAGACTTGAATTTTGTACAGGATGATAGATATGAATCTATTTGCATTCTTCTACATGTGTACAACCAGTTGTGTGGGTTTATGTCAGAGTCTTCAATTAGATTCCATTGATCCACCTGTCTTTTATGCCAATATCATGCTGTTTTTATTACTATAGTAGAGCTTGAAGTCAGGGATGATGATACCTGTGGAAGTTCCTTTATTGTACAGGATTGTTTTAGCTATCCTGGGTTTTTTGTTTTTTCCATATGAAGTTGAGTATTGTCCTTTTGAGTTCTACAAAGAATTGTATTGGAATTTTGCTGGGGATTGTATTGAATCTGTAGATTGCTTTTGGTAAAATTGCCATTTTTACTATGTTAATCCTACCAATCCATGAGCATGGGAGATCTTTCCATTTTCTGATATCTTTTCCAATTTCTTTCTTCAAAGACTTAAGTTCTGATCATACAAGTCTTTCACTTGTTTGGTTAGAGTTACCCCAAGATTTTTTATATTATTTATGGCTATTATAAAGAGTGTTGTTTATCTGATTTCTTTTGCAGCCTGTTTATCATTTGTATATAGAAGGGCTACTGATTTTTTTTTAGTTAATCTTGTATCCCGCCACATCACTCAAGGTGTTTATCAGGTGTAGAAACTCCCTAGTAGAATTTTTGGGGTCACTTATGTATACTATCATACCAACCACAAATAGCAAAAGTTTGACTTCTTCCTTTACAATTCATATCCCTTTGATCTCCTTTTGTTGTCTTGTTGCTCTAGCTAAAACTTTGAGTACTATATTGAGTAGATATGGAGAAGATGGACAGCTTTGTCTTGTTTCTAATTTAGTGGAATTGCTTTGAGTTTCTCTCCATTTAATTGACATTGGCTGTTGGCTTGCTGTATATTGCTTTTATTACATTTAGGTATGTTTCTTTTATCCCTGATCTCTCCAAGACCTTTATCATGAAGGAGTGTTGGATTTTGCCAAAGAATTTTTCAGCATCTAATGAGATGATCATGTGTTTTTTTTTCCTTTTAGTTTGTTTATATGGTGTATTACATTGACAGATTTTTGTGTGTTGAACCATCCCTTCATCTCTGAGATGAAGCCTAATTGATCATAGTAGATGATATTTTTTATGTGTTCTTGGATTCAGTTTGCCAGTATTTTATTGAGTATTTTTGCATCAATGGGCAGGAGGGAAATTGGTCTGTAATTCTCTTTCGTTGTTGCATTTTTGTGTGGTTTGGATATCAGGGTAACTGTAGCCTCATTTTAAAAAATTGGCAGTGTTTCTTGCTGTGGGATGTTCTGTATGTCACATGTGTTGCTGATTAGTCAATAAATAAAACACTGATTGGCCATTGGCTAGGCAGGAAGTGTAGGCGGGACAAGGAGGAGAATAAAGCTGGGAAATGGAAGGCTGAGTCAGAGAGACACTGCCAGCCGCCACGATGAGAAACAGCTTGTGAAGATGCTGGTAAGCCACGAGCCATGTGGTAAGGTATAGATTAATGGAAATGGATTAATTTAAGCTGTAAGAACAGTTATCAAGAAGCCTGCCACGGCCATACAGTTTGTAACCAATATAAGTCTCTGTGTTTACTTGGTCGGGTCTGAGCGGCTGTGGGACTGGCGGGTGAGAGAGATTTGTCCTGACTGTGGACCAGGCAGGAAAATTCTAGCTACAGTTTCTTCTTGTTTTATTGTGTGGGACAATTTGTGGAGTGTTGGTATTAGTTCTCCTTTGAAATTCTGGTTGAACTGTGCTGAAACCATCTGGCCCTGGGCTTTTGTTGGTTGGGAGACTTTTAGTGACTGCTTCTATTTCCTTAGGGGTTATAGGTCTATTTAAATTGTTTATCTGATCTTGATTTAATTTTGGTATGTGGTACCTATACAGAAAATTGTCCATTTCTTTTAGATTTTCCAATTTTGTGGAGTATAGGTTTTTGAACAATGACCTGATGATTCTCTGAACTTCCTCAGTATCTGTTGTTATGTACCCCCTTTTCATTTCTGATTTTGTTAATTTGGATATTCTCTCTCTGATTTTTAGTTAGTTTGGATAAGAGTTTGTCTATCTGTTGATTTTCTCAAAGAACCAACTCTTGTTTCATTGATTCTTTGTATTGTTCTCTTTGGGTCTATTTTATTGATTTCAACCCAGAGTTTGATCATTTCCTGCCATCTACTCCTCCAGGATGAGTTTGCTTCTTTTTGTTCTAGAGCTTTCAACACTTTGTTTTTACTTTTTATTAAATTATTTTTCATACAATATATTCTGATCATGGTTTCCCCTCCCCAATTTCTCCTAGTTCCTCCCCACCTTCCCATAGACCCAACTCCACACCTTATTTTTTTTCTCTTTATAGGCAAATAAAACAAACCAGAATTTTGAAAAGAAGAAAAAGAATCATACACTTGCCAACACGCAAACACAGAAAAAGAAAAAAAAAAAAAAAAACAGCCGGGCAGTGGTGGGTGGCACACACCTTTAATCCCAGCACTCGGGAGGCAGAGCCAGGTGGATCTTTGTGAGTTCGAGGCCAGCCTGGTCTACAGAGTGAGATCCTGGAAAGGCGCAAAGCTACACAGAGAAACCCTGTCTCGAAAAGCAAAAAACAAAACAAACAAACAAAAAACCCATAAAACCTCAAAATCAGAAACCAAAAGATCAGTAGGACATTAAAAAAAATGCCCAAACAAAGCAACATGAGTCAAAAAAAGTTTACAAAAATATCATTGAGTCCATTAAGTTCTTTTTGTTTTGGCCATCTACTGCTGGGCATAGGGCCTACCCTGAAGTGTGGTTAATATACCCAGTGAGACTCCATTGGAGAAAACTAATTTTTTCTTTGCAAGCAGGTGTCAGTTGGAGGTAGATTCTTGGTTAGGGATGGGAGCTCATGTCCACTTCCTCTCTCAGTCCTGGGATCCTGTCTAACATGAACTTGTACAGGCCCTGTGCATGTTGTCATAGTCTTTGTGAGTTCATATTTATTGTGTTTGGAAGACACTGTTTCCTTGGAGTTATCCATCCCCTCTGGCTCTTATAATTTTTCAGCCTCCTCTTCCCTGATCCCTGAGGGGAGGAGTTTGATGAAGACATCCCACTGAGGACTGAGTGTTCCAAAGTCTCTCACTCTCTGTACATTGTCAGTATGGGTATCTCTGTTAGTGCCCATCTACTGCAGGAGGAAGCTTCTGTGATGATGGCTGAGCAAGGCACTGATCTATTGGTAAAGCAGAATGTCACTAGGAGTCATTTTATTACTATGTCCCTTTAACAGAACAATAGTATTTGGCTTTCCTCTAGGCCTGTCCTTTCCAGTCTTTGGGCCACCTGAGCAGTGTCAGGCATAAGTCCATCATATGGAGTGGACCTTAAAATCCAATCAGATATTGGTTGGTTACTCCTACAACTTTTGTGCCACTGCTGCATCGGCATATCTTGCAGACAGGTCACCAATGTAGACTAAAGAGTTTGTAGTTGAGTTGGTGGTTACCTTTCTCCTCTAGTAGCATGCAAAGTACCTTCCAGTAGCATGAACAATAATCAGTAGGAGTGAAGTCTGTAGTTAAGCACCTGCTCAATTCCTCTGTGTTCAATGAACTATGTAGGTATTGTCTTCAGCAACAGGGCCTTACCATCAGTCTATGGAGAACAACCAATACCTTGGCAATAGCCTAAGTTGTCTGGGGATTTCTATGGGGACCCTTTGACCAATAATTCAACTAGATGTGACCCATCCCTGGCACTGGATATTTCACTTAGTGATGAAAGAGAACTTACCATTTTATAAGCTTCCAAACAATGTCTTCTGGATATGACAGACTGCTACACATGAACTCACTTCAGCTGTGGATGCCTGCACAAGACATGTACAAGAACAAGCCAATCAACATTTCAGTATGGAGGGGAAAGGGACTCGTGAGCTCCTACCCTAGATGGTGAGTTATTGACTATTGGGTGGCTTCTGAGAGATGGAAAAATCAGTTTTCTTTAAGGGTATATGGCTCTTGGGAGGTTGACCATACTCCTGTGGATGACCTCATTCTAATGAGTATATGGGACTCAATGGGTTACAGGAAAAGAAAAAACATGAAGTTGGGAGGAGGTGGGGTAGATCTGAGAGAAGTTAAGAGGAGGAGTGAGGAGTAACTACAATCAAAATGCATTGTATGCATGTGTGAACTTCTCAAATAATTTATTTAAAAATGTAATATTTTTAAAGAATTTTTTAAAAGAGCCATAGAATCATACCTGACTCAGAACTATGGTTTTTAAAAGGTTTATTTTCCCTTTGTCAATAGCGTGCCCACAGGCAACAACAAGGTCATACTCTAACAGCTTCTAATATTCCTAAATCCAGGAATACAAATACAGAAAAGTACATGGTTCAACCAAATGCAAATGAAATGGAGAAAAATTTATTATTTTTTATTATTATTTAAATTTTTTTTCATTATGCATACCAACCCTTGTTCCCCCTCCTTCCCCTTCTTCCATCCCCCCACCTCCCACCTATTCCTCCCCCATCCCTTCCTTATAGGGGGTAAGGCCTCCCTTGGGTAGTCAATACAGGCTAGCATTCAAAGTTGGGACAGGACCGAGCCCCTCCTCCCTGCATCAAGGCTGAGTCAGGCATCACACCATAGGAAATGGGCTCTAAAAAGCCAGTTCATGTACCTGGGATAAATTCTGGTCCCATTGCCAGGGGACCTGCAAACACATCAAGCCACACAACTGTCACCCACATTCAGAGGGCCTAGTGTGGTCTCATGCAGGCTCCCCAGCTGTCATTCCAGAGTCCATGAGCTCCCACTAGCTCAGGTCAGCTCTCTCTGTGGTTTTTTTCCTATCATAATCCTGACCCCTGCCCTTGCTCCTATAATCCCTCCTCCCTCTTTTCAACTGAACTCCAGGATCTTGGCCAAGTGCTCGACTGTGTGTCTCTGCATCTGCTTCCATCAGTCACTGGATGTAGGTTCTATAATGAGAATTAGGGTAGTCACCTGTCTGAGTACCGGGGAAGGCTAGTTCAAGCACCCTGTCCACCATTGCTATGAGCCTTAGCTGGGGACATCCTTGTGAGTTCCTGGGGGTTTTCCTAGCTCCAGATTTCTCCCTAGTCCCTTAATATTTCACTCTGTCAAGATATCCCCAGGAAGGAGAAAGGGTTAGAATCTCCTGGGTAGACTGGGAGTGGGGATTAGAGGATGGGGAGATTAAAGGGGAGGGGATGGAGAGGTGAGAACATGAGGGTTCAAGATGGCTGAGTTGGGGGAGGGATGGAGTGGGAGAGCAATGAAAGAGATATCTTGACATAATGATTTCATTCTTGAGAAGAGAAGTACAATAGAAAGGCAAGGAGACTACAAAGAGAGGGTCCCACTTGTCAACCTCAGTTTCTCTTGTTCCATTTTGTTCCACAAATGAACTATATATGCTTGATTTTTACTTCACTTTCAGGCTTTCCCAACTGCAGCAGTCATAAAGTAAAATGATGCTTCCCAGGTTCTGATGTGGCTTAGTTCGGGCTGATTTCTTACATTTGTTCAAGTCTCAAATTAGCAGCTGAGGACCACAGGGAGAGAAGCAAGCCTCATGGCTTACCATTTTCAAGTTTGTTTATCTTCAGCCCACAGGTATGGCAGTTGATTCTGGTTTAAACAGATAGTGTCCTCACCATTATCTTATCTTGGTGACCCAGTTATGTAGGAAGGCTTTGGGAGTACTTCCTGGAAATAAAACCTAGAAGCCATTTCTCTATAAGCTACTAATTATAATGTCCATATTATCCCACAATACCCATATCTTTTTTCTACTTACTCCAGCTAGAGTGCTTCCCAGTCTTTGCAGAAGAACTTTACCTGATGCCTATTGTAGCAGGCTTTCTTTTGGGCTACCAACCAGCATCCAAATCACAACATGGAGATTTGTTATTAGTTGTGAATACTCAGCTTTATTTTAGCTCTTGTTTTAATCTATTTCTCTTCATCTACATTTTTGCCTTAGGGCCTTTTACCTCTCTTTCCTTCTGTATGTCTTACTCTTTGACTAACTGGCTGGCAGCTGCCTGCCTTCTGGCCCCAGGCATCTCCCTCTCTTTCTCCCTTGTTATCTCTTCCCTCTCATTCTCTCCTCTCTTCTTCCTCAAGCCTAGATTCCTCCTCCTACTTATTCTCTCTGCCCGCCAGCCCTGCCTATCCCTCTACTGCCTAACTATTGACAGTCAGCTTTTTATCAGACCAATCAGGTGCCTTAGGCAGGCAAGGTAAAACAGCAACACATCTTTACATAATTAAACAATGCAGCATAAACAAATGTAACACACCTTTACATAAAGTGATATTCTACAGCATAACCAAATGTAACACATCTTTGCCTAGTTAAAGTGATATTCCAAGCACTCTATGCCAGGCGGACGATCCACAAAGGCTCATTCCCTGTTCCTGATGAAGTTCTCCCACTTCCTCTTGTCCCACCCTTTTCTGCTCCACATTTACCAAATGCCTCCATTCCTCAGAACCTTCACCTGCAATCTTCTTTAATGATAATGCCTCTGTGTTCTCTGTCCTGCCGGACGAATGTCTGTACAGCAGAGCCTTTGACCGAGAGACGTATCCCCAGTCTCTAACCATGCTTTGCCCAAGGTCAGCACCTTAATGAGCAGAGTTAGAGTAAACACAGTGCACCTGCTTGCTCTAATCACATTGTCTCTAACTCAACACCCACAACCACAACTATTGCAGTGAGGAAAGATAGCTCAGAGAATTGGCACTGGCTTCTTAACTGCTTCTGCCTGGGAATGACATGTCACTTCTATGAACATGTCATTGGTCAAAGCAGGGCACAGGGTCAACAAATTCAGAAGTATGATATAGGAAATGGATAACTATAGGCACTGCTGTACGTAAAAGTTAGGATTGCAGCCTCCTACCCAGAAAGCTGACCTAAGCTGTAGGGTGAGGACAGGGAGAAGTCCTGACAATTCTGTAATTGCTGGCTTGGGTTCCCACCTTCTGAACAAGCGCCTGGGTTTCTTTCTCTTTTGCTGTCATCCAGTATTTATTGTCATGCTCTCTACTGGCATCTTTATCTTGGCAATTCTAAGCATAGGGCTTTACTGGATATATCCCTACGAGCATGAGCTGTGGGGCTAAAATAGAATCTGCTTACCCAAGCGGGCCAGTCATCTGTTCACTGCTTTCACAAGAATGGATTTGGTTCCTTTGTCACACATGAAACATGTTTGTGCCAATGCTCCAGTTCGTTTGCCTGGAATACAGTTCTTAGAGCCAGAACAGAACTTGCATCAACAACCAGTCATGGCTTATTGATGATATAAGTATGGTGGCTGTTCTTGGTTGTCAACTTGACTACATCTGGAATTAACTAAAACCCAAGTGGCTGGGTACATCTGTGAGGGATTTTTTTTTCTTAATTAAATCTTTTGAAGTGGAAAGACCTGCTTCTAATCTGAATCTTTTAAGGTGGGAAGATCCACCTCTAATCTGGACCACACCTGTTGCTGGTGGTCTCCATAAAGGGCACGGAATAAGGAAGCTTGCTCTCTCTGCCTGCGTGCTCTTGCTCTCACTGGCAAGTCTGTCCCTTCCTGGCACTGGAAACTACTTCTTTAGGATTCTGGTATATACAGAAGACCAGCTGATATAGCTAGTCTCATGAACTGAACAACTGCTGGGTTCTTGGACCTTCTGCTGGTAGAAAGCCATTGTTGGACTAATTGGACCATAGTCTGTAAGCCATAAGTTACCTCTCTAGATAGATAAATAGATAATTCATGGCTCTTGCCCTCAAGGAAGTACCTGACAGCTGAGGAAACAAGTTTTAACCCCCCCCAAGACTATCTATATTCATGGCTCCATACATTTTAAATATAGTATCAGTGGTCAGGAAACAAAAGAATTTCAGAAGCAAAATCATCATGAATAGATGGCATGGTGTGATGGTTTGAAAGGAAATGGTCCGTGGAACTATTAGGAGGTGTGGCCTTATTGAAGTAAGTATGGCCTTGTTGGAGGACTTGTGTCACTGTGGAGGCAGGCTTTAAAGTCTCTTATGCTCAAGCTTTGCTCAGTGTGATACTCAGTCCACTTCCTGTTGTCTCAGCTCAAGCACCGAGTCTGCCTGCACACCTCCATGTCCCACCATGATGATAATGGACTGAACCTCTGAACTGTAAGCTGTCACTTCAATTAAATGTTTTCCTTTATAAGAGTTGCCATGGTCATGGTGTCTCTTCACAGCAACAGAAACCCTAACTGAAACAGAAGTTGGTACCAGGAGTAGAGTATTGCTATGATAGGTCTGACCATGTTTTTGTTTGGAGGAATTTGGACTTTGGTATTTTGGGTTATGAAAGCTGTGGAATGCTTTAGGTACTCCTTTATGGACCAGACTAGTAGGGGCATGAAAGACAGAGGTGTTAACTGTTGAGGGCTCACTCAAGAGGTTTCAGAGAAAAAGAATTTTAATATGTTGCCTAGAGATTGGTTTGTGATATTTTGGTGAAGAAAGTGGCTGCCTTTTGCCCTTGTCTGAAGAGTCTGCCTGAGATTAAAGTGAAGAGTTTTGGATTAATTCTGTTGGCAGAGGAAATCTCAAAACAGACTAATGTAGAGAAAATCTCCAAACAGCGTAGTATAGACTCTGTCACGTGCTTATTAGTGGTGATTCTAATGAAGATTCATAATGAAAAGGAGCAAGCTGAGTGGGGTAAATTGCAAAATGTAAAATTTAAGAAGAAAAGGTATACCAAAAAGTAGAATGAAACTAAGTCCTGTGTTCAAGAAGATAAACAGATTAAGAAATAGAATAAAGGGAGTGGTGACCTCAGGGCAAGATCCTATCCAGCTAAATTTGCAACTTGTGAAAGATAATTAAAGAAAAGCTTAGAGCAGGGTGTGGTGGTGCAAACCTTTGAAGGCGGAGGCTAGCAGATCTGAGTTTGAGGCCAGCCTGGAATGCAGAGAAAGTTGTATGACAGCCAAGCTTAGGCAGTGAAGAAAACCATGGAAACAGAAAGCTGGTGAAGATGTAATTGAAAGAGGGGGCCATGTTCCAGTAGCGGAATTTGGCAGCTTTGGCCATGTGGTTCTGGCTTTAGAGTTAAGGATAGAAGAAACAAGTCATGGAAATTGCATCTGCACCTAAAGAAAGCTGCTGAGGCGAGGCATGTGCCAGGGATGACCCTGAATGGAGGTCTAGAGAGGTCATTGCATGAAGCTGTGAAGTTGAAGCCTGGATTGCCTTGGAGACCCCAAGGTATTAGCGATACCAGAGCCATAGGATACCTGCTGAGGAAAGCTGCTAACAGGGAGTGGAACCAGCCCAAGAGCGAGAGGTGTGTTGCAGTCAACAAAGCTGAACACATTTGGAGATTTGAAGAGCATTTTGACATCAGACATGGAGATGCAGAGTTTGGAGTTTGCCCAGCTGGTTTTCAGTCTTGCTTTGGTCCAGTATTTCCTCACTATACTTGTTGGTTAAACAGCGCGCTGATCGTGGCTGGCCGCACCCGCGGCCATGCCGATGGAGGAGAGTGCTGATCGGAAGAATCATAGCCATGGCTACCTTTTTAGAGCTTTATTGGGAGAGGGGGAGAGAGCTGGAGAGAGGGAGAGAGAGAGAGAGAGAGGGAGGGAGAGAGAGAGAGAGAGGGAGGGAGAGAGAGAGTAGAGAGAGAGAGGGAGGAGAGAGAGAGGGAGAGAGAGAGAGGAGAGAGAGAGAGGGAGAGAGAGAGAGAGAGAGAGAGAGAGAGAGAGAGAGAGAGAGAGAGAGAGAGGACAGACAACAAAAGGAAGGAGCGGAAAGGAAAGAGAAAGACTCACAGAGGGCCTACCCGCTTTTTAGGCTGGGTCGCTGTCCCAGGCTGATGATGTAATTAAGGACAGAATCCTTACACCCCAGACTTTTGCTTATTATAAAAAAAATCAGGTAGATGGGACTAGGGGCGTCGTTCCTCTCAAAAACTGCTTCCAGCTTACTTTTGGACATTGGTTGGCTCTGGGAGGAATGGAGAAGGGAAGTTTTCTGAGGTAGACAGGCATTGTGGAATGCTGTCTGTTATCTGTTTGCTCTGGGGACATGTATTCCCCTTGGCTGTGGCTGGGAACTTTTTGTTTGACAAGATGCTGGTGACACAGAAAAAATACTTAGAGAGATAAAAGAATCATTATCATTTTATGTTGACATTTATCTGAGGTAGATCCGGCCTGTCCCTATGGATTTTGCATGTTAAGCTTTATCAGAGACAGATTATTTTAAAGCACCTGTTTCCTTTATTAGCTTGGCATCCAGGAGACAGGTGATCAATTGTTAAAAGCATCTCATAGTAATAGATGTTTACATTAAAGTCTTTTTTGTAGTGCCCGGATGCTTTTGGGTCTAGGGGTGTAAATACCTTTTAACTGTTACAGTTTCTTACTTCATGATCTCTGACTCCTGTTCTGTGGTGTCCTGTACCATTAGCTGAACAGTGAGTTAGAACAGGGAACTGGGAAGAGAAAAGCTTGTGGTGCATGAGAATTTATTTTTTTGAGATTAGGGACAAGGCAAAGATCAGGGCCTTGTCTGTATGCACATGAGAAACACAGGCAATGGATCTAGAGTGAAGCAATGAGCTCTTATTTTAGGTGGGAAATCTTTTTTCATTAAGTAACTCTGAAAGTGCAATTAAATCTGGTGAGGTGGTAAGGCTGTCCTCTGTACCCGACAATAAAGGAGAGGTGGCATCCCAAAACTCCCAGGACTGAGTCAGTGGCTTTGGTGTCCAGAAGGAAAGAAACGGATTGCTTCCCTGCTGCGTTCTGGGTTCCCTGCCATGTCTGTAGCCAAGCCTAGGTCTGCTGGAGGTCTTAGCTTAGCTTGATGTTCTCATGGGTCTTGGTGCCTGGGGGCAGTCAGCTGACTCTGTCTTTCTAGGTGGCACTTTTAACAAGGCTGTCGATGGCCTGGCAGGGCATTTGCTAGCCCGTGGCCTTTTCCTCACTTAAAACAGGGACCCAACAGCTTTTGGGAGTCAGTGAGTGCCAGCACTTGGCAATTTTGTTTTCGGGCTTTTATCTCTTCCCTGGCATACCTTAAATGCCACAGATGACTCTTTTGCTTGTGAGGTCAAGAGCCTTGCTCTCCAGATGCTTAAGTTTTAGTTGGGGAAGTCTGGGGAACAAGAGACGGATTTTACTCCATGTCCTGAATTTTTTTTTCCTGATGACTGATGGCTTAAGGACAGCTTTTGGAAGATCTGCCAGTAGGCAGACTATAAACCGATCCTTTTGGAAGACTTGTCTGAGGCTATAAGCTGATTTTGGCTTAAGAGCCATCCTGACTACTGTAAACTTATTTGTATGGATCTTAGCCGCTTCCAGACCCCTCTGTGCTTCTCAAGGCAGTTTGAGAATGAGTGGGTGGAGTTAAGGTGAGTTAGGGTGAGTTGTAGAAGCCGCCCAAGCCCGCCCATTTGAGCCCGCCCACTGCCTGCGGAAGTCAGACAGAAAAGGTTGCATGTGGCAGATGCAGAAGTGGGGAAGGAGAAGGGTTCAGAGCTTTAGCAGAAAGCTTGGAGATAAAGTAACTCTTATTTGCCCGTTCACTGGCAGAAGTTCCCGTAACGCTGTTATGTGGCCAGGTTTACGCTGTGCCCTCCCCTATCCGCCAATGTAGGTGGTAAATGTATCATATCTGCCCCTTTGTCTCATGGCCGTAGCAGAGAAAAATAAAAAATTAAAATAACAAACCAGGATCAGACTACAATCTCAGGTGTCCCCGAGAGTGGAGAGAGATCTATGAATCAGCTCAAGTCACGAGTCCTCTTGTCAAGGGATCGTGAGGGCTGCAACTGTACTGCAGTGGGTCCACCATTGAACCCTAGACACCATTTACCCCCTGTCAGGAGCGAAAATGTGCCTGCTGTTGCCAGTACAGCCCAAGGACAACCCCCAGGGTGTCCATCACAAAGAATATAGCTCAGACTACAGTCACGAGAACAGCAGACTCACTGTGGTGACGGCAGCAGTAGCTGTGTGGGGGTCCAGCGGAGGAGGCGAGGGATGCACGTGCGCTCGAGGTCTCGCTGTCTTGCTGGATGAGTGAGGAGGCAGCAGGCGGCAGTGGTCACAGCAAGTCCTCGGTACTCCGTGGTGTATCAGCTCATGGCTGGCTGCCACCCGCAGCAGCCATGCCGGCAGCGGAGAGTGCTGATCGGAAGAATCAGAGCCATGGTTACCTTTATTGGGGGGGAGGGAGAGAGAGGAAGAGAGAGAGAGAGGGAGAGAGAGGACAGACGGAAGGAAGGAGCAGAAAAGAAAGAGGGGGACGCACAGAGGGCCCACCCACTTTTTAGGCTGGGACACCATCACAGGCTGATGATGTAATTAAGGACAGAATCCTTATAATACTCCCTTCCCTGCATTTTGGAATGGTGATATATATCCTGTGACATTATATGTTGGAAGTGTATGATCTGCTTTTTTATTTTGATTTTACAGGGGATTACAGTTAAGAGGTGGTATTAATCTTGGAACAGTTGAACTTTGGACTTTTAAACATTGTTGAGACTGTTATAAACCATGGGGACTTTTGAAGTTGAACTGAATGCAATTTTGCATCATAATTTGGTTATAAGCCTTTGGGGGCCAGGGAGTGGAATGTGGTGGTTTGAAAGAAAATGACCCCCCAAGGATTGACACTATTAGGATGTGTAGCCTTGTTAAAATAGGTGTGGCCTTGCTGGAGGAAGTGTGTCACTGTGGAGGAGGGTTTTGAGGTCTCTTATGCTCAAGCTTTGCTCAGTATGATACTCAGTCCACTTCCTGTTGCCTGCAAGATGTAGCAGTCTCAGATCTAACACCATGTCTGCCTGCATGCCTCCATGTTCCACCATGATAATAATGACTAAACCTCTGAAACTGCCACCTCAATTAAATGTTTTCCTTTATAAGAGTTGCCGTAGTCATGGTATCTCTTCACAGCAATAGAAACCCTAACTGAGACACCTAGTATACATGAAATGGAACTTTATTCAGACACAAAGAAAAATGAAATCACAGTGTTTGTAGGAAAATACATGGAACTGTAAATTAAGCAAAATAAACCAAATGTAGAAAGATAAATATAGTACATTTTCTCTCATATGCAAACCCTCGATTTGGGGGGGGGGGCAGCCTAGCATGCCACAGTGTGCATGTGGAGGTCAAAGGATAAACTCAAAGGAGTGACTTTTTCAGCACAAACTTCAGGTGATGAATCCGTTAGAACTGTCTGCTTCCTGTTAAGGTTATGCCATTCTGTGAGGCTCCTGCCCACAATTCCAACTGAGCAAAATTTATATGCTTAAGCTGAGATAGGGATTGTCAGTGCAGATTTTTTTCTTTTGTTGAAATTTACTATTATACTTTTACAAAAGGGAGGAAGAGAATATGATGACCATTTTAAAAGTCAAATACTGCGCTGGGTTTTGATTGTTTTAGAGAAAAAAAAAACTGACATCAGAGCTGGCTAGAGTCCAGACACATGAAACAGGTAAGAAGCAGCACCAGGCAGAGCTATATTGCTTCCCACACCTGTATACCTTCTGGTGTCTCACATTTTTAAAATACGTTATGGAGTTTTTGACATGCACGGACATTTGCAGTTTAGATGGATATTAGAACAATTTGATGTTTTCCCTCTTAATTTTTTCCTTTGTTTTTATTTTTTGCATATGAGTGCTCTGTCTGCTTTACATCTGTGCACCACATTTATGCAGTGCCCACAGAGGCCAGAAGAGGGCATTGGATCCCCTGGGACTGAAATTACAGATGGTTGTGAGCTACCATGTGGTTGTGGGAATGGAACCCAAGTCCTCTGAAAGAGCAGCCAATGCTCTTAACCATTGAGTCATCTCTCTGTCCCCTTCCATGGTGGTTTAAACTGACCAATGCAGGAGCACCAAGATGAATCTGCCACTGCTGATGGAGCCAAATCGTTGAGTGTTTGGAAGCTGTTTTCTAAAACAGATTTTTCACACAATCCTTCCTTTGTCAGGCTCACGTCATAGACCTTTGTTTGTTCTTCCTGTGTATGTACAGTGTGTGTGGGGGTGTGCGGGGGGATGGGGGGTGCTCATGTGTGGAGGCCAGAGGGCAACCTGCAGGAGTGAGCTCTCTCCTTCACCATGTGAGGCCTGGGGGTAGAACGCAGGTATCAGGCTTGGTGGCAAGCACCTTAACTTACGGAGCCATCTTGCTGGCCCCATTTACTTATTCTTTAACTTTATTACCAACAAAGAAAGAATTACCTTTTCTTGGTGATTTTCTGTTTTAATTCTTTTTAAAGAGGTCAAACTTGTCCAATTTCAAATGTTTCCTTCTCAGAAAGAGGCTCTATTCTGTTTCTGTCCTGTGAGGTCAGCCACAGTGTGTCCTCAGGATACCTACTCATTTCAGTCCTGCTCACTAAATTGCTGGATGTTTACAGAGGCTGGTAGGGGCCGGGGCATTTCAGGCATCTCAGCTAACTCTTGGCAGGAACCCAGCTATGAGCTCCAGGCTCCAGGGGAGACTGGCAGCTGGGTCATTTTATGACAACTGGCTTCTCACCAGGCAAAGGTGGGGCTGTCTGCCGTGGCCGAGATTCTTCTTTCTACTCCACTGAATGGCTGAGAGAGCTGGCCCTAGTGTCCTCAGAAGAGACTACTATTTTCAAAACATGATTTAATCTTGGCCTCATAATTTAAATTTTCTGTTTGGGAGTAGTTCAGAATATGTATAGCATATTAAATCACAGGGTAGACATGTGACTTATAAACATAGTGAAGAGATTCGTTCTTTAAATACATACATTTATGTGAAATGTGCATGCATGTTCCACAGTGCTGGAAATTCAACTTAGAGCCTCATACATGCTAAGCAAGCACGCCACCGCTGAAGTGTATTCCCAGTACAAAGAGAAAAACGTTTCCTTTTAAGAATTTTTTATTAAAAATTTGTATACTACTGGTCTATGAGCTGACTGTCTGGAAAGAATCTGTATGTACTTCTCCAAAATAGAACTTTAGAAAGCTTCCTTAGGAAAACCTAATTTGAAACAGCTTCAAATGGATTTGAGTATCGGTACAACTAATTAAAAGGTATCAGATAAAAATATATGAATATATGATGAAATTTTGAAAATAAATCAGTCATCTTTGAAGAATGTTAGTGAGTCAACTAATTAGTCTGAAAACTGGGCTTTTCTGGGTGTTGTGCTGAGGCTACCACTGTGGTTCACGTTGTCTCCTGGCATTCCTTACTGGAAACATAATCACCAAATGATTTGCTGGTGGCCCTGAAGATGAGGCCTCCAAGAGGTAACTGGGGTATGATGAGGTCTTAAGAAGACAGAGGCCTGAGCACATACAACCCTCACTTTGGCTATGTGATATCCCCTGCAGTCAATGATACAGCCAGCTCTTCAATATCATACTACCTAGGCTCTAGATCTATGGATGATGTAGTAGAAGTTTGGAATAGTAAATAATAGGTTTCCTGTCCCCCAATAATAAGTTTCTCTGCTGACACAGTAAACCAGATCAAGCTGAGCTGAAAAAGTATATCAGGTTTATTTGAGCAAAGCAACTAACTGCCAGGCGAGTTCTCCAGTCCCAGAGATTGAGGCTCGAGAAGCTGCACCCTAGAATTAAAGCAGGGAGACTTTACAGGTTGTAGGTGAGGAGTGATGACATTCTACTACAAGCTAGGTTTTGTCAAAAGTTGAGTGCTTAGGCAGGGAGCTGGGCAGTTGGCAACTTCAGGGAGGAAGCTGCAATAGCCACCAAGAATGCAGAACTGGGCTTTTAGGTGCCTTTCCTTCATTTGGAGACTCTCAGAGTGGGTGGAGTTTGGAGAGAAAGAGAAAGAGACAGGAATGGGGCTTCTTAGACCGTGCAGGGGCAAGCCGGAAGTTCCAACAGAACAGTAAAGTTGATGCCATGAAGGATTTACTAATAAAGCCACTTAGGAAATGTTAAGTTACACAAAGTAGACTCTAGCTAAAGAAACGCTGCCTCCACATGACTGAAACGTAAGTAGTACACTGGCCAGGCCTTAGAAACTGAGAAAGAAAATTCTGCACCATGGTTGAAGTTTAGGGTGACTAAGAATGTTTCTGCTAATGGTTATTCACCTAGGTTGATCTTTAACTAGGCTCCATTCCCATAATAAAAGGAGACAACTCTGACTTACAACCAGCTGCCAGGCCCATCCCAGTATCAAAGAATGTGCCTCTGAGGGCATCTCGAGGGGGCAGTGCAAGGTCAGGACCACCCCAGGCCCCTGTGCTCTCATCAGGAGAAGCACACTTCCGCCAGGTGGGCAGGATGACCCTGGGTAACGACTCTTAAGAAAGAACAAACGGGTGTTCTTAATTACACTGGCAGAATCTTTGCTGTGTAATTCTCCCATCTGCCCAAGTGGCCAGACCCGCAGTGTCCTGTCTCTGTTTAAGTTGTTCATAGTGTAACCTGGGGCCAGAACTTAAAAGAGATTTAAGGATGACAACATATGTGTCATGCACAAGCTTAAAGTGTGCATACATTAGTGAAATCATCCACTCAAGGCCAGCTTCTCTTTGGCCAGAGCTGGACATGTGCCATGTTAAAGAGATTTTGCTTTTATTAATCTTTAAGTGTGCTGAGTGATTTCTCACTGGGGAGGCATATTAATTCTAGAGTGTGAGGAAAGGATTGCTTTTCTTGATACATTACCAGTCTAGAAAATTTTGTCATAGCAGCAGGAAGGGGATGAGAACAGCTACCGATCCTCATTGTGCTCTACAAAGGGAAATCCATGGTGTTTTTCCTGTCCCCATACACTTGGGTACTGGAGACTAAACTATCAGTAAAAGGCAAATCTCAAATGAAGAAAGACTTCAAACATCGAAACCCAATCAGATCAAGCACATAAATCAATTAACTAGTTTGGGGAAATGTAAAGGCCCTTGTGGAATATGTTCAGAACACAAGTAAAATCAGACTACAGGAGACTCAACGGGAAAGATAACTTGTTTTCTTAATTGCATTTCAAGGAAAAAGAAAAAGGAAGAGAACCAAAAGTTTAAAAGAAACCCAGGGAACACAAACGAAGTACAAATTACAGACTTTGAGGGGGGTGGATTTTTATCCAAACAAACCAACTTCGTTAAAAAAAAAGAAAAAAGGAAGCCGGGCAGTGGTGGCATATGCCTTTAATCCCAGCACTCGGGAGGCAGAGCCAGGCAGATTTCTGTGAGTTCGAGGCCAGCCTGGGCTACCAAGTGAGTTCCAGGAAAGGCGCAAAGCTACTCAGAGAAACCCTGTTTCGAAAAACCAAAAAAAAAAAAAAAAAGAAAAAAGAAAAAAGGAAAGAAATGTGAGGGGCCGGAGAGATGGCACAGTGGTTAAGAGTACCGGATGCTCTTGCAGAGGACTCAAGTTCAGTTCCTAGGGCCCACACTGGGTGGCTCACAACTATTCATGACTCCAACTCTGAGGAGACAGCACCCTCCTATGGCCTCTGCAGGCACCCCCATTTCCCACACATAGCCATAAACGTATACACATAAATACAAATAAAATAAATATTTAAAATTAAAACAAAGCCAAAATTGTGAAACTAGATGATTTGAACACTGGCGGGGCACTGAGAGGGCTTTATGTTGGGCATGGTTTTATGGGAATGTGGGGCTTTTCATGTGTGTTTATCACACTTTTTGTTTATTTGTTTTTGTTTTTTTGAGACAGGGTTTCTCTGTGTAGCCCTGGCTGTCCTGGAACTCACTCTGTAGACCAGGCTGGCCTTGAACTCATAGAGATCCACCTGCCTCTGCCTCCTGAGTGCTGGGATTAAAGGTGTGCACCACCACAGCCTGGCTAGCGTATCACATGTTTAAAAGACTCGTTCTGAAGTATCTGCATGAAGTATTGTCTTGGCTGGCATTTACTTCTATATAGTACACTGGGGTAGGAGACGGAGTCAGTTTTACAAATGAGACAAGAGTGTGCCTCAGTCTGTGGTTGATGCAGCAACATCATTTGTACGTCCCACCTCACTGCACTTGTCTTCTTCAATGCGTGTTTGAAATTATTCATAATAAAAGTAGAGTTTTCACCAAGAAATTAAAAACCCAATCAATAAACGGACTAATCAGTTAACAGACAGTTCTCACAGGATGAAATACAAATGATCAAAAAATGCCTGACTTCACTAGCTTTCAGAGAAATGCAAATAAAAACTACATTGGGAGTCCATCAACCCGATCAAAACCGTGGTCACCAAGAAAACAGCAGCAAATGCTGGATGAATGTTGACAAAAAGGGGTTGACACTGCAGACGGGGATGTAAACTTGCCTGGCAACCACAGAATCAACACTGAGTCTTCCCGAAGCCTAAAATTAGACCTGCCTTTGTATGACACAGCTCTGCCACGCCTGGCTATGTACCTCAAGGACTGCAAGTCGACATCTGCCGTGAACACTTGAACATCAGTGTTCACTGTAGCCCTATAGAATCTGGGCTACAGTAAACACTGATGTTCACTATAGAACCAGCCCAGGTGTCCAGCAACAGGGGCATGGATAACAAGAATGTGCCATGTGTGTACAGTAGAGTTTTTCTAGCCACAACACAGAAAAAGTTATGTCCCTGGTGTGAAAGTAACACAACTGGAGACAATTGTGTTAATCACGTTAAGCCAGCCTCAAGAAGACAAGTAGTGGCATATTTATCTTACTTGTGATTCTCAGATTTCACATAGCTACGTGAAGTCATGTCAGCGTATATGACAGATAAGGAGAAGAAAACAAGAAGGAGTGAGTAATGGGAGGGGCAGGGGCAGACTGGAGGAGAGACCATGTCCGGGGTGGGGGAGGGGCAGGGGCTCAACGTACAAACACTTGGATTTGTATGATAATGTCCCATGGGACACAGTGTCCTGAGCAATGAACAAACACAATGCGGAAAATTTTGTTTTTAAAAACTTTTTTTTTGGTTGCTAATACCCAGAAACTAGCTTCCTAAACCACACACTAGGGAACATATTCCTCAGAAACAGCAAACTGCAGTCTCTGGTGGAATCCAGCAGCACAACTAGTTTGAATGGACATGTAAATCTCTGTGTAGTCTCATCCCCGAAGCAATGTCAAGAAAGGAGAGAAGGGGTGTGCAAGATGAGTGGGTAGGTAAAGCATGTGAAGGACCAGCCTGCTGCCTGAGCAGACCCCAGAACCCACAATGGAAGGTGAGAACTGACCACCATGCGTGCACTGTGACATGCACGACCACACTTACACACAGGAAGTAAATTAATAAAAGAGAGGAAGGACAGTGGTCTTGGTCACTGTCTTGTCCAGGACGTTGACTTTAAAAAGGAAAATCAGACAGTACTGAGTGCTCTCGGTTAAGCACTGCACAGGAATGGTAAAGTGCTGTGTGTGTGTGCTGTCTTGACACTTGATGAGGTTAACTCTGTCCCCACCGCATTTCACTTCTGCAGGACTGGCCAAGGCATTTCTAAAACCTGAGAAAAAAATATTCTAAAACGGAGCTAAAAACAGCTTCCTAATTGTCTCTCTCAAATGAGTGGCAGCTGCTGGTTTGAGCTACTTGTGGGTTCCTAGCCTGCGTGCTCGACCTGCGGTATGTCGGGAATGAGGCCTCTGCAAGTGGCACATTAAGCTGCATGGTGGATTTAGACTTTGCTAATACAAAACAAAAAAAAAAAAGAGGTTTCTGGGCTACACACTGCTTGGATAAAAGCATAGACCCATGATAGCTCCCAGAGCTCGTGGTAAACCACCGCCATGCTGGGAAGCTGAGGTGGGCGGAGCCAGCAGCCACAGCTGCTGCAGTTTAAAGCAATAGATTCACAATAAGACAGATTCAGATGTAATAGTTTACAATGTGTGTAAAAGATACGTAGGCTTGAAAGAGACAAAAAAGGAATATATACAGTTATATAAAGAAATAAATAGTTTTTAAAAATAAAGTCTTTAAAGAGACAGTAAAGGTAGTATAAAAAAAAAGCCACGTAAAAATGGATATTACACAGAGAATCTGGATTGTGTTGTCTTTGGGATTTTTAACTGCAGAAAAACATTTGATTGTAAAAGCTGTTGAGTTATGCCAAAATGTATATTTTAAAGATACCTTGACTTCAAAATTTGGATATAAGGATATGTTGCTTTGGAAAAGAGTCTCTTTTGTTCCCATAGAAAGCCAGAGGCTATGGATTTGTTCAAGATTAAGATACATCAGGTTTGACCAGCCAAGACCCCCTGAAAGGTCTCCGATGACACCATGGCCCAGATGATCCAACATCCAGAACAATTTGAAGGCAACTGGCTCAGATGATACACCCTCATGGACTACTCCATAATTCTAAAATTTTCTTTGTTTCCCCATGAGATACAGCGCCCCCCTCCAGCAGGAAGTAGTAAGAGAAGCTACGCCCAAATTCCCAAATTATATGTAATTTTACTTTGTTAAGGTTAAAACCTTCCTTTTTGAAAAAAAAAGGGGAAAGTGCTGTGGGATGTTCTGTATGGCAAATGTGTTGCTAATTAATCAATAAACACTGATTGGCCATTGGCTAGGCAGGAAGTGTAGGCGGGACGAGGAGGAGAATAAAGCTGGGAAGTGGAAGGCTGAGTCAGAGAGACACTGCCAGCCGCCACGATGAGAGACAGCATGTGAAGATGCTGGTAAGCCACGAGCCATGTGGCAAGGTATAGATTAATGGAAATGGATTAATTTAAGCTGTAAGAACAGTTAGCAAGAAGCCTGCCACGGCCATACAGTTTGTAACCAATATAAGTCTCTTGTGTTTACTTGGTTGGGTCTGAGGCTGTGGGACTGGCAGGTGAGAGAGATTTGCCCTGACCGTGGGCCAGGCATATATACATATATATATGTATATGTATATGTATATGTATATATATATATATATATAAATTATTATAGAGAATACATTGTATGTCAATAATATAGTTATTTCTACAATATTAATATATTAATAAATGTTGTTATATTATTATTATATTATACATATAATATATATATGTAAAAGGAGATGACTGGCTTCTTTAAGTGTGGGGTGCATGTATGTGCAGAGGTATACTAACTTGTGCTCATGTGGCAATCAGAGGTTGTCTTTAGAAATCTCCTGTGGCTTTCTACCTTATTTTTGGGACAAACTCTCTCACTGAAACTGGAATTCCCCATTTGGGCTGGACTGGCAGGTCATTGAGCCCCTGAGACCAGCCTATCTCTGCCCCACAGTACTGCGGTTACAGGAACCACCACTGTACCTGGCTTTGGTGCTGGGGACCCAAACTCAGGTCCTCATGGTCAGTAGCATCTCTTTACCACTGAGCAGTCCACTGCCTCACCCACACACACCTAAGGACAGTTTTAACCCAGTTTTATATAGGAGACACAGGTCCTTGTGCTCACAGATGCACTAGGGAAACCAGGAATGTTAAACACACTGAGTTGTCTCTTCAAAGGAAGAGATGTAAAACCTCGTCTCTTACTTACAGTTTCTGTCTTAGTTAGGGATTCTGTTGCTGTGAAGAAACACCATGACCACAGCAACCCTTATAAAGGAAAACATTTACTTGGTGCTTGCTTACAGTTCAGAGGTTTAGTCCATCATCATGGAGGGGAGCATGGCAGCACACAGGCAGACATGGTGCTAGAGAAGGAGCTGAGAGTTCTACATCTGGATCAGCAGGAAGAAGAATGGGCTTGGCTTGAGCATTTGAAACCTCAAACCCTGCCTCCAATGACATACTTCCTCCAACAAGGCCACACCTAATCTAATAAAGTCACACCTCCTAATAGTGACCAAGCATTCAAACACATGAGCCTATGGGGGCCATTCCTATTCAAACCACCACACCTGTTTTCCACCCAGAAGGCTGGGAAAGGATGTGGTTAATAGTCTGATGACCTCTGTGCTATTTGGCCAGGATACATCTGGCTCCCCTACACTCTTAAGTTTATCACAGCCATCTTCCCCAGACCCTTATCTTGAGCATTATTTCTCAGTCAGTCTATAGAGCCTATCTTTTTTTTTTTAAAGATTTATTTATTTATTATTATGTATAGTGTTCTGTCTGCACATATCCCTGCAGGCCAGAAGAGGGCGCCAGATCTCATTACAGATGGTTGTGAGCCACCATGTGGTTGCTGGGAATTGAACTCAGGACCTTCGGAAGAGCAGCCAGTGCTCTTAACCTCTGAGCCATCTCTCCAGCCCTATAGAGCCTATCTTTACAGAAGGGATCACATGTACTTTACAAAGAGTTTCAATGTAATCCTGTCTTAAGCTTTGATGTACACATGGGAGTGAGTTAATTATCATCAAGAAAGTTTTTTTCCAAATTGTGCTGTGCTTAAATATGTCTGAAATAAACTGCCCGGTGTCAGACTCTAGAGGTGTGAACCAATACCAGCTACTGAGTCATGCTGAATTGGATTTCCTTCTTGCCTCATGCGTATGACACTCTGCTGGCCCTGGTGTTTGCAGACACACACACACACACACACACACACACACACACACACACACCCGCACAGTCTTATATATCATCTTTCTTTTTAATCCTAAAAATATGGACATGTGGTAATTGCTTGTGCTTGTTGAATGAATATTTGTGCATATATTTTCTTGGGATCTGGTGGGGATTGACACCCCACCCAGAACGTAGATCAGACACTGAATATCACCTTGTCACTTTGTCATGGTCATGGGAGCTGTTATCCATTTGGTATCCTAATGTTACCAATAAGGGATTGTTACCAATGAGGGATTTTGGCTACTATGACAAAGTACCACAAATCAGTGACATAAAATGGGAGCTTATTGTGTCTCTCCCAGGAGCTTACAGTTCAGAATCAAGGTTGTATCAGGGTTGGTCCCTTCTGTGGCTGTGAAGGAAGAAAATTTGCCCTGTGAAATGTAGCTGTTAGAGGTTTTCTAGCAGTCTTCAGTGTTCTTTGGTGTATCGGCATGTCCTTCTTCATACTCAAAGTCTTCAGTGTTCTTTGGTGTACCAGCATGTCCTTCTTCATACTCAAAGTCTTCAGTGTTCTTTGGTGTATCGGCATGTCCTTCTTCATACTCAAAGTCTTCAGTGTTTGGTGTATCGGCATGTCCTTCTTCATACTCAAAGTCTTCAGTGTTTGGTGTACCGGCATGTCCTTCTTCATACTGAAAGTCTTCAGTGTTCTTTGGTGTACCGGCTTGTCCTTCCTTCATATCCGAGTGGCGCTCCCTCTTGTTCCCACGTCTGTCTCTGAACTTCTTTCTGATAATCACCAGTCCTTACAGCCCACTCTAATGACATCATTGTCCTGCTTTAATATCTATTGCAGTGAGAAACCACCCTGACAAAAGGCAACTTAGGGGAGAAAGGGTTTTATTTGTCTCAGGATTCCAGGTCACAGCCCATCACCGAGGAGATGACAAGGTAGCAGGGACTTGGACCATCTAGTCACATCACATCACGTCACAGCCAGGAGCAAATAGAATCATACATGCTTGCTTGTGCTTAGCTCAATTGCTCTGGTCTTATATATTTCAGAACCTCTATCTGTGGCAATGGTTCTCAACCTATGGGTCAAGACCCGTTTGGGGGCTGAACAGTTCTTTCACAGGGGTTACCTAAGAGCATCAGAAAACACAGATATTTATATTACAATTCATAACAGTAGCAAAATTACAGTTATGAAGTAGGAACAAAAATAATGTTATGGTTGGGGCTCACCACAACATGAGGAACTGTATTAAAGGGTCTCAGCACTAGGAAGGTTAAGAACCTCTGATCTAGGGAATCGTGCTACCCATAGTGGGCTGGGTTGTCCCACATCAATTAACTTTAATTAAGACAGTCCCCCACAGGCCTGGGTCAACCCAATGTAGACCATCGAGACTCTCCTCCCAGGTGACCCTAGGTTGTGTCAAGTTGATAAACATCACAACCTTCTTAACTACATCACTTCTATCAGCACGCTTTCGCCCAGAAAAGCCAAATGCTAAGATGCTGGGTGTTAGGATTTCAGCACACAAATGGAGGAGGGGAACAATTCAGCCACAACGCTGACCTTCCTGTCCTTTAGGGCAGTTACACTAGCTTGGAATCCCAGCTTTTCAGACAGGTTGCTGGGTTACAAGGTCTCAAATCTCCTCCTTTGCCAGTTGCCTCCAAAATAACCCATCCCTCCTGCTCCTGGAACTTTCTTGGCACTGCTGGATTAACAACACCTGTTCTGGCTTTAGGTGCCTAGTTTGTGGTTGTCAACACTGTGCTCTCAACTCTCTCTTCCCTCAAAGCATACTCCTAAAGCTGAAGGCATTCTCCCTCCAAGCACATACAGTGTTTTTGACCAAGTCTTACAGGTTATTGTGTTCCCTGGCAGCTCACTCCTCTTGGGAACATTGGTATGTTTCCAAAACCTAGAGAGACAGCGAGGTGATGAGGATCCATCTTGCATTGACCTTGAACTCCCCTGCTAGCACCAGTTCAGTTTCTCTTCTCTCTGTCAAGGCACATTATAATTCTCATTTCAAAGTAAACCAGCCCCTCAAACTGGCCCTGTTTTTGTCACATTTTTTCCTCTGAGATTCTTCTTCTTGATATTTGAAGAACTTGTAATTACTGAAGTTGATTGTCCTGTTTTTCTGAGGAGCTGAGGGGCTCTAGTTCAGATGGGAGCTTTGATGGACAGCCTCAATAGTCAGAATTTCCCACAGTTTATGTGTAAAGCAGTTGCTCACTGTGCCTCGTCTATGAAGACTCTGTTCACATCATCAGCATCCCTGCTGCTTTGAAGTCTGAGACTAGCAAAGCAAAGAACCAGCTGTTTCAGAGAAGTAAAGCAGACTTCTGGCTAGTTTGGCTTAGGGATAAATTGGACTAAGCAGCCAATAAACACCAGCTATCATTATTACTATTATTACATTAAATCCAGGTGACCCTCTGTTGAAGGGACAGGCATAACTCCTTTGACCTTAGCTTTGTTCATGAACAAAGAATTTCCTTTTAGCATTTCTTTCTAAACTCAAGATTCACATGTTCAGGTCAATGTCAGCATATGGAAAACTTACTGGTGCTTTTTCCAAAGGCTAGAACAGGTCTGCTAGGTCTCTTTATCATTTGGAAAATGAAGGTGTATCATTCAGTTGTTGCATTTCTTGTTACCCTCTCTTCAGCCTTCAACTGTTCAACACAATACAGCTAGCTCACCAATTTCAACAAATACAGCTGAACGTCTCATTATCTCTTAGAGCCACGACTAGAAGGACAGAGCTCTTTCTCTGATGGAGGGCCGTGTCTTGGGCAGCCTGGTTCTCAGGTAGTAACAAGGTTAAAGCTATAGCTGCATGGTAGAAGGCCTGTTGCCATGGTTTCTGAGACAGGAAGTAATGGTTAACCGTTATTGTCAACATGACTGGATTTAAAATCACCACAGAAACACATGTTTGGGTGTGTCTACAAGTTTAACTGAAGAGGAAATGTGGGGGTCCCTATACGCACCGTAGCTGTCAGGAAAATAAGCCATGGAGAGGCAAGAAAGAAAACTCAGTTCAGCTTGACTTAGCCAGGCTGGATCAAATATCTGACACCAGGCAGTTTATTTTAGAAGTATTTAAGTATAGTGTAATTTTGGGAAAAAATTTCCTAGTAAGAACTATCACAATTCTTCCTACATGCATGACAAATCTTAATGCATGGCTGCATCTCAACTGTTTTGCAAAGTACATGTGACCTCTACCATGGTATGGAATCTATAGCTTAGAGGCCTAGGACCTGCTGTGGTCTCTGACAGAGGTAGCATAGAGATTAGCAACCTATAAAGTACATGTGACATTTCCCCTAAGGATGGGATCTATTGACTGAGAAACAATTCTAGGGAATTTGGGTGAGGTCTGGCTCTATGAAGAGCAAAGGTCACCAGGTCATTAGCAACATCCACTCCCAGCCTTCTGGGTGAAAAACAAGCATTTGTTTCCTCCATTGAGGAGACAGCCCATGTAGTTAACATCCCTGGTTTCTCCAAGGAATGTTTGCTTATCTGTGAGCACCCACAACTTCTACAAGGGAAGATCTACCTTAAATGTGGGTGACCCCATTTCATGGGTTTGTGTCTTGGACTGCTTACAAAGGAGAAGGCAAGCTAAGCAGCCACATTTTTCTCCCTCTGGTTCCTGATTGTGGATGGAACATGACCAGCCATATCACACTCTGCTGCCTTGACTTCCCTACCATGATCATATCACCTAAGACCATGAGTCAAAACAAAGCTCCCCTTCCTGAGGATGCGTCCATCAGGCGGTTCTGTCACAGCAACGAGATGAGAAATTTACCAACACACAGGAGAGGATGCAAAAATAGGAAACAGAAGATTTCCCCTTCACGGGTCTTTGGGAGGACAACAAGAGATGGGGAGAAACTAGCAATATGAAAAACTCAAAGCAAAGCTCTCGTTTTCCAAAAAAAGAAATCATTTATTTTCCACCATGTATAAAGACCATATAATTCACCCAGAACATCATTGGACATACTGGTAGTTGTTGGTGTTTTTGATGGACTGATCTGGGTTCAGATGCTGGAGGCCGGTTACCCAGGAGCCTCCTGGGGCTTTAAGAGCTGAAAGAAGTCACACGCTCAGTTTGAATTTGTAGTGTCAGCTTGGGCTTGTCCTCCCTGCTGAAGAGCCTGGGTTTAGGGCCACAGGGTGTGGCACAAAGCATGTGACTCTGTCAGAGTTTGTTCCCATTGAATCAATGGAGGTTTTTTTTAGTTAAAAGGTGGGAATACTTTATTACTTTTTGTGACTCCTAGACGCATTTTTTTTTTTCTTAGAAGGGGAAGGAACACAAAGGAAAGATTTGGATGGAATGGTGACTGAAATGTTTGTTTGTATGCTGAAGGAGGCTGGGGGCTGAGTTTGCCAAGTGCCAGGCTGCTTTTCCTAAAGCGCTTCCCAGGTCCTGTTTCAAGCATCTGATCTTTTGTCATTTCCTTAGTTTTGACTCAAAACCACAAACCACAAACCTTCATTCTAAAAATAAGTCCACTTTAATTTTTTCAGAAAACTTCATTACATTTTAGTGTGTGTGTTCATTTGTGTGCATACACATGTATAGAGGCCAAAGGACAATGGGTGGGGGTCAGTTTTCTTCTTCCACCATGTGGGTCTCAGGGATCAGACTCAGGTGGTCAGACATGACAGCACGTGTCTTTACCCAATGAGCCATCCTGCCAGGTTCTGAACAAAGTTATGTTATAAAGTGGAATAGATAATACAGGAGGCAACATATGGCTCAGCTCCCCAGCACCCCAACTCAGTTCCTGGCTAAATTAAAAAACATAATTTCTTTGGTCATCCAGACAACATCTTCATGAGTGTCTTTAAAACTGCCTGTGTAAGACATGTGTAAGCCAAGCTCTACCTTTCTTGGCCAGACTCTTTTATTGGGCAATTATCTCAGCATCCATTTTGTCACTGTGGTGGTTTGAATAAAAATGCCCCCATAGGCCCATAGGGAATGGCACTATTAGGAGGTGTGGCCTTGTCAAAGGAAGTGTGTCACTGTGGACTTTGAGGCTCACTCTCTTTCCTGCTGCCTGAGGATCCCATTGTAGAACTCTCAGCTCCTTCTCAAGCACCATGTCTGCCTACATGCGGCCATGTCCTGCCATGATGATAATGGACTAAACCTCTGAACTACAAGCCACCCCAATTAAATGTTTGCCTTGTAAGAGTTGTCACAGCAATGAAACCCTAATTAAGACAGTCACTGTGGTTCTGTGTGACTTTAAGGAGTCTGGTACCCTGCACCACTACTTGGAGATTCAAGAGAAGACAGACCCTGTTGCCATGGGCACAAACGCACTTCATGCAGATTGATTATCATCACCAACAAACACCAGCAGAGCGAAGCAAGCATGGATGCGGCGAGATGGACACGGGGGTGACTGCAGCTCGGCCTTGGTCCCTAGCAATGGTCCTCACTGGGGTGAGAGCCCAAACTCAGTTCTCATTACAACACTCAGCACCTGTTCCGCTCCTGAAGAGAAATTTGGGGGAAAAAAATACAATCTGCGTATATACTTCCAAAAACTCAGAGGCCTGGAAGGGCATCACAAATGCTTCATATGACAGCATTGTGCTGGATACCTGCCATCACCCCTTTGTCCAAACCTGCAGATTGTGCCCCGAGAGTGGCCATAATGTGAACCCTGGACTCGGGCGGAGACTGCTATGTGAATGTAAGTTCACCGCTGCGTCGGTAGCAAGCGTACCACTCTGGTAGGATTGTTGGCAGCAGGGATATTTATATGTGAGGTGGGCAGAAGTACATGGGAGATTTCTTCTCCTTCTTGATTTTTCTATGAACCTAAAACAATCGCTTCTTTTTTTTTTTTTTTTTTGGTTTTTCGAGACAGGGTTTCTCTGTGTAGCTTTGCGCCTGTCCTGGAACTCACTTGGTAGCCCAGGCTGGCCTCGAACTCACAGAGATCCGCCTGGCTCTGCCTCCCGAGTGCTGGGATTAAAGGCGTGCGCCACCACCGCCCGGCCAAACAATCGCTTCTTAATAGAAATTCCTTGTTTGACATTCAAGTAGCATACTCTAACAGTAGGCCATTTATTAGTGCAAACCTTCAAACATCTTCACCTGTTCATAACATCATACTACATGTTCTTGAACCAAATTCAAATAAAACCACAACTAATACCCACCCAAAGCCTATTCACGAGGTTCACCAAATGTGCTCAGTAAGGACAATATGAACAAACAATGAATACCATAACCCAACATGGATTCCTTTAGGATCTTGTACCTCAGAGTCACTCTAGTGTTTCATGATTACTCCATGTATGTTTGTAAACATTGTGAGTTGGGAGACATGAGACAATGAGGCCGTAGTCAGAGCTGTGAATATAATTATTCACTCCCTAATGGCATCCCATGCTCCCTAGTACTAATCCTTTACACTTAATAAACGTTCCCACCAACTCCACTTGGTGCGCTACATTCAAACTATAAATGGACAACTCCTTCAGATCCGTTCCTCACAACTCCCTTCAGAATACGTCATTTGAACAGAAAGTCTTCCAACGGGTTCAAAGGGAACCGACAACCTTCCAAAGCAGCCGGAGTTCTGTCACAGAGTTAGGTACTGGGACTTGTGGGGGCCATTCTTGATACACCTGGAAGACCAGTGACTGTCTATGCTGCGCCCCTCAGATTGCTGGTGGAGAGATTCCTTTGCGTCCAGTGTGACATCTTGCCTGCCTATCTCAGGCAGAACAGCATCTCTCAGGGAAGGGCTGTTTTTTCCCTGGAGGCATGTTAGGAGCAGGGCTGGTCCTCTGCTGTCACCTTGCCCAGGACTGTGAATCCATGGTGTAGGTCTTTTGCAGAGGTCAGCTCACCCGGCCACACAGGTCTCTAGTGCTAGAAAAAGTGTCCCTCTGTCTTCTTCTTTCCGATCTACTGACACCTCGAGCAACACACTACGAAGCAGGAAGCTGGAAGTAGTTTGTCTATCCGATATTTTCCCTTTGTTAAATGGTGGCATGATTACGGAGGAAAGGATAAAATGTGTATCTACTAGAAAGTATTTTTCATACTAAGTGCTCAATTTACTAACGTACAATTTTTTGAATTTTGTTTGATTACTTTTTCAGTTAAAATTTTACATCCCTGAGCATGCAATTATACATAAATATAAAGAACTATAACTCAATGGAAAGATGATCAACATACCTAATTTCCCACTTTTTTCCCCTTTCTGCTGCTACCATCAGGGGTTTCTTCATGAGCCTTATCTACACAAAGCTACTTTGCTTTGTGAAGGAAAAAACAAACCTGATTTCCTCTTTTCATTCTCTAGAGCTTGCTCCCTCAACTCATGGCTATTAGAAACAGCAAAGATGACCAGAATTTCAGGTTCTGTGTCTTCATTTTCTTCCTCAGAGAAAGTGTTCAGCTCAGATCCACAGTCCAAACATTGTCCTGATTTTAAAATGCCATGATCTATTTGAAAAGATACTTCAAGCTCTAACAAAACACACTGGAAAAAAGTGAATATTCACACACAAAAATACAGTTGGGCCCGTTATTTAAACCATATAGAATTAACTCAATGATTCGTGGGTATAAACGTGAGCTAAAAGTATAAAATTACTCGAAGAAGACAGAGGGGATGATTTATGACATTAGATTTGGAAATGATTTCTTATGTGACTTCAAAAGCAAGACAAAAAAGTAAGGTTAAATAAATTGGGCTACATTAAAAATTAAATCTTTGGTGTATCAAAGGACATGATAAACAGGCATCCCAGGGATGGCAAAAAATGTTTGAAAACTGTGTCTCTGACAGGGGATTAATATGCAGCCTCCAAATCAACAGCCAGAGCCAAAGGACCTGACCCACAACCAGGCAAGACAGTTGGAAAATGCATGTCCCAGGAAACCTGTGAAAACTGTCAACAAGCCAGTGCATTGTTATTCGACATTGTAATCATTAGGGGGATGTAAATCAATGGCACAATGAGGTCCCCTGTCACGTACACAGTAGAATCGCTGTTGTTGAAGAAACCTCAAGCCCTGGCAGAAACTGGATCCGTGTGCATCGCTGTAGGAGATATGAAGAGGACACAGCTGCTGTGCACAGTAGCATGGCAGCTTCTCAGGGATTAAAATAGAACTCTCATATGATCCTGCAATTCCATTCCTGAGTAGAGAGCCAAGGGGACTGGAAGCAAAGAGTCAAAAAGCAGTTGTTCCTCCATGTTCATGCTATCTAAACCCGCACTTAGGAAGAGAGGGAGGGAGGAAGGGAGGAAGGGGGAGGGGAGGGAGGGAGGGTGAATAAGAAAATATGATATCCATACATAATGGAATTCAGCCTTAAAAAGAAAGAAATCTGGTATGTGCTCAAGTATGGAGGAACCTTGAGGACCCTAGTCCAAGTACAATAAGCAGTCGCAAGAGGAAAACACAGTGTGGTTCTGTTTACATGTGCTACCCAGATTAGTCAAATTCCTACAGATAAAAAGTGGAACAGCAGTTGCCTGAGGCGGGAGAGGGTTTAATGGACATGGGGTTTCAGCTTCGCAAGATTAAACCAAGTGCCAGCTATCTACAGCAGTGTAAACATACGCGTTACTGAGCTGCACACTTAAAAATGGGTGAAACAGCAAATGTCATGATATTTAATTGCAATAAAACAAAGCAAAGCTCAATAGTCTGTGCCCTGTGGCACTTACCACAGTGACACGCCATTTCGTTATACACTGTTGGCATCTGAGGTTGGCTTGAAACAGGACAAGTGCCAGCTGAGAGCCAGAGAGGTCACGGGAGGAGTGGAGATTCAGTGACCCACCATGCAGGAAATACAATCACTGCACCATCAGGAATTCAGTCAGGAGCTCTCATCCTTCATAAAAGATGCTGGTGCTGTGTGTGCAAATGGGGTAAGAGTCATAAACTGTTGTAGAATATTATTTTAAGGTGTGTTGCATTTGTTTCACTCTGTGAAGCTGTGTTCCTGTGCCTGTCTAAAACACCTGATGGTCTAATAAAGAACTGAACAGCCAATAGCAAGGCAGGAGAAAGGATAGGTGGGGGTGATAGGCAGAGGGAAGATATAGAAAAAGAAATCCAGGGAAAAAATGAAGTAGTCAGAGAAGGAGGAAGAGGACTCCAGGAGCCAGCCACCCAGCTACACATCAAGCCACAGAGTAAGAAACCAAGAAAGGTATACAGGAATTGAAAAGAAAAAGCCCAGAGGCAAAAGGTAGATGGCATAATTTAAAGTTAAGAAAAGCTGGCAAGAAACAAGCCAATTTAAGGCCGGGCATTTATGACTAAGAATAAGCCTCCATGTGTGACTTATGGGATATGTATTTTTACCACCATTAGATTCTTTGGGGGTAGCGGGCCCCCCAAAGAGCAAAAACCAGCAACAATAAACTGCTAGTACTATGTGTGCAAATGTGGTAAGAGCCATAAACTGCTGGTGCTGTGTGTGCAAATGAGGTAAGAGTCATAAACTGTTGGTGCTGTGTGTGTAAATGTGGTAAGAGTCATAAACTGGTAGTACTGTGTGTGTAAATGGGGTAAGAGTCATAAACTGCTAGTACTGTGTGTGCAAATGAGGTAAGAGTCATAAACTGCTGGTGCTGTGTGTGTGTAAATGGGGTAAGAGTCATAAACTGGTAGTACTGTGTGTGTAAATGGGGTAAGAGTCATAAACTGGTAGTACTGTGTGTGTAAATGGGGTAAGAGTCATAAACTGCTAGTACTGTGTGTGCAAATGAGGTAAGAGTCATAAACTGCTGGTGCTGTGTGTGCAAATGAGGTAAGAGTCATAAACTGCTGGTGCTGTGTGTGTAAATGGGGTAAGAGTCATAAACTGCTAGTACTGTGTGTGTAAATGGGGTAATAGTCATAAACTGCTGGTGCTGTGTGTGTAAATGGGGTAAGAGTCATAAACTGCTAGTACTGTGTGTGTAAATGAGGTAAGAGTCATAAACTGCTAGTACTGTGTGTGTAAATGGGGTAAGAGTCATAACCTGCTAGTACTGTGTGTGTAAATGGGGTAAGAGTCATAACCTGCTAGTACTGTGTGTGTAAATGAGGTAAGAGTCATAACCTGCTAGTACTGTGTGTGTAAATGGGGTAAGAGTCATAACCTGCTAGTACTGTGTGTGTAAATGAGGTAAGAGTCATAAACTGCAGATGTCCTTTACCAATGAGAAGATTTTAAGTAAAGAAAAAAATACTGCCTTTCATATCATTAAGCCATTTCTGTAAACATTGTCTGATCACTGAAAAGAAATTGATTTATTTAGCTGGGCCAAATCTCTATTAAAGATAGGCCCTTTGTCACAGTAAATACTAACCAGTTTCCAGAAACCAATCTTTAAAAGCTTGCTTTGTACAACTGTTGAAGTCTGTCATTCCACAGATTTATTTTGGGCATTGGGTCCTGGAGCTTCTGCTAGTAACAGGCAACTAAGGTAATTCCAGCTTAACTTGGCCAATGTTCTAGTGGTGGTAAAAATACATATCCCATAAATCACAATGACACTGAGAACCAAGCTTGCTCCGTAGAGCCACAGAGGCCTGGCAGGCATGGTCCCCATGTCCCCTAATGGTCCTTTGCTGGAAACCATTTCTGTTATTTAGAAAAATGAGAGGAATTTTTTGGAAACAAATTCTGCTACAGTTAATATCCACACGACAGAGTGTGTTTGTGCAATTCCAGAAGCCAAGATTCAAATTCGCTGGAAAGGTATTTTATACTGGGATTTTGTTTCACCAATAAATCATCTTTAACATACATTATTTTGTATTTATGGAGTGCCTCTTCAAGAATCTTCAGTATTTTATAGACCTCCTGCCACTGACCTCCGCAGCAGCCCTGTGGAGCTCGCTGGAGAACCTCTGAACCCCTACCAGACACCTCGGAGGAGAAGAGTTGATGAAAATTATCTCTAAAGAAACTGTCAGAGGAGCTGCTTCTTCTGTGATTGAGTGTGGACTTAGCACATTTTGTGAGGTTTTGTGGTGAGTCCCTGTAGACAAATTTCTAAACAGTCTTATTAAATAAGAAACACAGAGCCAAATACAGGGGTGCAAGCCCTAGAGATCAGAGTACTACACTAAAAAAAAAAAAATAGTGTTGACACAAGACCCAGTAGCTACCAACATAAAGAAGCTGAAAGATTCCATAGTTTCAGAGCACTCTATACAGACTGCTGGGGGACATAGACGGTCTCATCCAGTTGTGACCCCTACAAGCTACAATGCCAACCTCCAGGCAAGATGTGCCCTCAGCTACGATACTGGCATGAAGATATGGGGTCACCCACCACTCTATGGCAGGATTTGAGGCCTACACTGCTGGAGGGAACTCATACCTGGCACTGGAAACCCAGGCAGAAGTCCCTGGCTGGGGAAGGCCTAGGTCACAGGAAGAATCCACTATTGTGTTGCTAAATGATCAGAGTGTCAATCTACCTCCTAAATATTTGTTTATACCCATGGGTAAATGCTATTCTCAGCCTAGGTCAGGACTTCTGCTTTGTAATGGGTTATGGCTAATTTAGAGACTCATAACTGGTCAAAATGCCGAGAACAGGTGACCCTTGGGTGTCCAACCCTAAACAGGACATCTACAATGTTCTCTCCAAGGCTCAAGGAACATTTCAAAAGAGGAGCCAAGAAAGAATATCAGAGACAATATAAGAATGTGATGATGGTAAGGGCTCTGTGAAATGTGTCTTTTGCACATGACATGGATGTTACTCCCACAAACTCACAACAACAGTGGCTGCCCATACAAGATGGAGTCCATCAACATCCATCAGGAATGGGCAGGGCATTGATGAGGGTATGCCTGAGTTGAAGCCAACCTGGGCTACAGGGGTGAAACTGTCTTTTTAAAGCATTGTTTAAAATTAATTGATATTTTAAAACACTTGCTGTGTAGAAACTACTATTTTTGTATTTTTATCACTCCAAGCCCATTACTTTCTCAGTGGTTATTTTTAGTGGGGCTACTAAGAAAAGTAAGACAATTTAAAATTAAGAGAGTTAAAGAAAGATAATGAAGACCTCTATGCTTATGATCTTTCTTACCATTTCCAAATTGTTCATTCTGTAGGAGCAAGGGATAAAGCCAAGGTCTGGAGATGTAGCTCAGTAGTAGACTGCTTGCCTAGCACACATGATACCTTGGGACTGGTCCCTAGCACACACCCATGCATACATACACACATGCACACGTACATACACACATACACGCACACATGCATGCACATGCATGATCAGCATACATACATGAGCACTACACACACACAACACACACACACACACACACACACACACACACACACACACACACAGGACCAAAATTTAGAATCAATAGAACTGCCATTATAGCCATAATGAAGTTCACTAATGCAATCAAATGGTTGTATACTTATAGTTAGAATCATTGTAAAGTAGCAATAATTGTTTTATGACTACTTATTGCTACAATATTTTAAAAATCATTATCTCACTGGGCTGAAGGTTTTAATTATTTACTATTCTAGTCCACAGGAGAGCGGGGGTCTAAAATGAGGTGGACTAAAGTCTCATGCAATAACCAGCTTTATTCAGAGCACCATACAGTTTATACTCTGAGGGTTAAGAAGAATCACGTGAGTAAGGTGTTCAGTCACAAGGGCAGGCCACATGTGGTAAAAACATGTTTCTTTATAGAGACACATGAATAACAGCAGCCAAAGTCAACTCACTCCATCCACCACACCTGGGAGGGGCACAAAAACACATTCCAAGAACAAGTCTGTGTTTTGAAGGAACTGAAGTCACAAGACTCTTGTCTTGTTTCTTTGGAGTTTTCTCACAAGCACTCAGAGTTCTTGCATGACTCTATTCTTGGACTGTTCCAACAATTCACAGTTTGAGCAGATTCCCTGGTTTGCTTAGATCATGAAATAATCACCATCTGCATTTGATCAAAGAAGGAAAAACACGGATGAAGAAGAAATGTTTTCTCTTCTGTCCTTGAAAGTATTTAGTTTACAAAGAAAAACATGTCCTTGCAGTAAAAAATAAATAAATAAGTAAATAATTCTAGTGCATTTCTTTATTTCTTTATCTACATGCTTATCTTCTGGAAAGAAGAGAACTCAATGGTATTATGAAAAACTAATTTCAAAGGCATGTGGGATTAGAATTGTCAGTATCAAATGACTCTATAAGACCCTAAGTATTCTTCGGGTTTCAGTGTGTCCTTAACCACATCTACAGGAAGTCACTGAGGCAAGAATTTTAATGGTAGCCAATACTGAAAGCTAACTGTATTTTTATAAGGCAATGATCAGCCCTTTCTTCTGAGAGCCTGAAGGTTACCGTCCCAATAAAGAGGCTAGGGGTAGGGGGGAAGGACTGACTTTAGTCTTATGCTTCTTTTCTTCAACTAGCTGAGACATTTGTCCTTAACTTAGACTTGCTGGAGAGAGGCTAAATAACTTAGCTCCAGATATCCCCCTGGTTAACGAGTCAGCGGCCATCACTACAGAATCCCAAAGTTGCACTTATGTCTGAGCAAGGCTGCAGGAAGGTGCCAACTCCAGATCCCTGCTAGCCAAGGGTGTTCTGGAGTACCAGAGAGGGCAGCTGTACTAGGTGGGCAGAAGAGAGTGCTTCTTTAAGCCCTGATTGGCTCTTGTCCCACATCTCCTGTGGTTTCCTGGAAGCACTGGCCTGGAACAGCCGCCTTGGAGCAGCGCCCTGGAGCAGTGCCCTAGAACAGCCTTGGCTTGCCATGACCAGGCCAGCAGCCAGCTGGGTTAGCTTCCCAGAGTCACTTTAGGCTCCAGAGACCTAGAAGCACCTCTACACCCTCAGAAGCATCTGGGAGGCTTGCTAAGGTAGGCCACTAAGGCTGGAGCAAAATTAATGCTGTGGCTAAGAGCTGCTTTATGGACCATGTAAACCAGGGGGCAGGGGGTGGGGACATGACACTAAGAAGGACCTTCTGGTGAACAGACCTTGTGATAAATGAAACCAGTGCCAGGGGGTCAAGGGACAAGGCATGGCCCCTCACGGTATCTAGTGGCTCTTCTCCCTACTCCTACTTCCCTACTTACAGAAGAGAATCTTTTCTTTCCTTTTTTGGAAACAGAGTCTCACGCATTCAAAGCTGGCTTCAAACTCACTAGGGAGCCAAAGATGACTTGGAATTCCTGATCCTATCACGGGCATGGGCCACCAAGCCTGGTTTATGCAGTGTTGGGTACTAGGCAGACACTCTAACTACTGCCCCACACTGCAGCACTGCATTAATTACTTGTCATCACTATGATGATCACTGCCCCACACTGCAGCACTGCATTAATTGCTTGTGCATCACTATGAGGATCACTGCTCCCACAGCAGCACTGCATTAATTACTTGTCATCACTGTGATGATCACTGCCCCACACTACAGCACTGCATTAGTTACTTGTGCATCACTATGAGGATCACTGCTCCCACAGAAGCAGTTAAGGAGGAAAGTGTTTTTTGAGTGACAGTTTTAGAGGGATCTTAGTTCTTCATAGCAGGGCAAGTGTGCTGGTAGGAGCATGAGTCAGAGGCTCCACCTGTGTCAGCAGAAGTGTGAGGCAGGGGCATGTTAAATGTCAGCACACAGGAGAGAGTATACTAGACGGGAACAAGAGGTGCCTTTAACCTTCAAGCCCTGACCCACCGTGACCTATTTCAACAGCCAGAGCTCACTTCCCAAGTCCTCCACAGCCTTCATCACATCACTGTGAGCTGGGGGCAAATTGACATGACTCCCAGCTGATTAACAAATAACCACCAAGGCCATTGCTTTCAAACATCCTTATCCACCTCTCTCCCTGCCTGTGAGCTTCATGTAACAATTTCCAAAACAGCCAGGGCCTTGTAAACTCTCCACCTCACTTTGGCAGTCTTGGCTTTGAGAGATCACCTCAACACTCTGGAGGGAGGAGCCTATGGGAGAGGGCAGAGCAACTGGGCCTGGAGAGAAGCTAAAAGAGGAGCTTATAAGAGGAGCCGAATCAACTGGGCTCTGGGGAGAAGCTATCTTGCAGAGTAGAATTAATACTTTGACAACTGCAGCATACACAGATGGGTGTACCCTGAGTACCAGAAGTCAGTCAATGTCCAGTCAGAGCCCCCATCTCTCTGAAAGCTTCTGTGTCTCTCATTCCTTCTATTCCACCTGCCAGAGTTCCTTCCCTAACAGGCTCAGCCACTCCCACGAGTAGGAGCTGGTGTGGGAATGAGGGATGTAACACCCACACGCGGGATCTTGGGGCTAAGAGGAGGCCCACGTGACAGCTTTATGGTTGGGTCCTGAGCTTCCTACCAGGCAGGGCAAAGAGGGCAACATGCCATGTACATGAGTCCTCCGATCCTATTGTGACCTCATTTCTCAGGAACAATCCCAATTACTCTTAGTAATGCAGGCAAGAAAAGGTGACTCTTGGTTCTCCAACAGTAAGCCGCAGTTGAAGGGCATAAAGTTCTTTGTACGAGTCTTCTGTAGGTAACGTTTAAGATAATTAGCTGGGCTGCGGAGACAGTTCAGCAAGTAAACTGCTTACTTCGAAAGGGTGAGGTCCCGAGTTGATTCCTGAACATGCTTTAAAAAGCTGCCCTAGTTGCCAAACACAAAACAGACTCTGTGGCTTTTGTATGCGTTTTGTTCTGATTATTTTTTGTCTTATTGATTTACTTTTTTAAAGTTTGTTTGTCTGTTTTGATTTTCATTTTGTGTTTTTTATTGTTTTCTTGGTTTCTTTTTTAAGAGAAAGAACGTGAGGCTGAATGAATAGGGAAGCAGGGAGGATCTGAGAGGAGCTGGGAGAGGGTAAAGAACATGATCAAGGTATGTTATATGAAAAAATTAATAAAACAAATGAGTTATAGTAATAGCAATAGTAATAATAACAATACAAGCTGGTCCTGGCAAACCCCACTTATATGCCAGCACTGAGGAAGTAAAGACTGGAGGGCTTCTGGAGCTCATGGCCAATCAACCTAGCCTGCCTGGTGAGTTCCCGCCAGTGAGAGACCCTGCCTCAAAAAAATAAAGGAACAGCATCCCAAGAAACAGCACATGAAGATGACCTTTGACCTCCACAACAAGATCACACTACGTTTTAAAAATAAAATAAAAACAATTAGTTGTCTGTGATAATAGCTAGAACATAGCATATGGATTAGAAGGAATTATCTAAGTATTTTGTTCACACCACTGGCTTCATTTTTCAGAAAGCACTCTGTGTGGCTCTTCTGAGAAGACACTGAGTCTCAGTAACTTATCCATAGGGCTAGTAAATGGTGCAGCTTGCACTTGACTGTGCCTTTGTGTTCCCACTGCTTCTTGAGCGATGACCTACGGTCAACACAGTAACTCCTACAGACCTCAGAAGTTAACGGCAAATCCTTGTGACAAAGCAGAACCTGGTCTTCAAACTGGGAACTAAAGCATTATGTGTACAACAACTTTAAACTTGTATATTAAATTCTTGTTTTGTGCTTTACCCTAGTATATTACAAGCTGGATATTATCAATTATATGTTATAAGCGATATTATAATATATGGTATGTTATCAGAACAAACCACCATATTGCCTTTAGCTGAACAGTTCCTTTGACCGTGCATGAACCACAGCTGTTCTATGTCAAGGCTGTAAATGTGTCTCAAGCAAATGAAACAGGACATGTTTTACAATGTTATGCCCTCTTCCTATAGAATGCCAACTCTCACCTAGAGCATGAAAGGTTTTCTCACTGCACATGAGAATGGAAACAGCTGTTGGTTCTAGGAAGTTCATCTTTTAAATGTTTAAAATTAAATCATACGGCTCTATAGAAAATAACTTTCTTTTCCCCACTTGCAAGAGAAACATTCCCACTCCAGGCCGGTTGAAAATACAGAATGAGAAATAATTACGCTACTTATCCTCAGATAATTTCCTTTTCTATAAAACTGAACAGTGGTATTGGATGAATGCCCACAAAGCATCTTAAGGGCTAAGGAAGGATTATGCTAAAGGCTAAACCCTGAGACAGGTTTATGTAGCCTGCATTGCACTTTCCTTGGGCTTAACATCTTTTAGCCTATCTACAGAGGATGTCGGAGGGCAGAGTTGCCGTTGGGAAACAGAATTAAGCAACTTAGTTGAGTTCGTATTTAAGGCAAGGTTTACCCTCAGTGAGACATTTCAGAAAGAGCTGGGGCAGCCACTGAGCACCCGGGAAGCTGCTGCAGCAGAGGGGCAGAGGTTCTGGTGGTCTGCACACAGGCAGTGGGTGCCAAAACCAATCCGAAGAGAGGACGTAAGTACACAAATCTTACAAGTCTACCTAGTGAGTCATTCAAACTAGCTATGCTTAGTAAAGTGTTGCCCACAAAAAAGAAAGGGACATTTTATCATAGAAACTGGTTAATGTTAACGTTATCTCTTTGGGTCTGTGCTAGCAGTATGGCAGCTCATAAGCAATGACTTAGCAGAAGTTGCCCAAAAGTAAAGACTCTATTCTATTTCTGCCAGATAAACACTGCCTGCCTTTGTTGGGTTAACTGGAAGCAGAAGTAGGGGGGAGTGTTTTTATAGATCAGTTCAAAACTGACTTTTAAGCTTATGCATTTTATCATCTTCAAGTAGATCATCGTTTCACATTACTGCTATTTACTTACCATCCATTTTTGTTTTGTTAGCATGTATTGTGTGTAATAATGAGTGTCATTGTGACATTTTCACACATGTAACGTACTTTGAGCACATGCACCCCATCGCCCTTGCTCATTCTCTTCACTCTCCTGTGAACCCTTCTTCCCAAACAATGTCCATTCTACTTCTGTGCCTTCTGTGTGTGTGAGAGAGGAAGGCTTAGGGTGCTTTCAGGAGCATGGAAGGGGGTTATTTACAGGAGTGTGGGCAACTTACCAGAGGTTATACTGCTGAAGAAAATGGCTTTACCTCTCTGACTATCATAGATTGCTTGTAGACACCTGAGGAGGGTGTTTTGTGTCATTGAGGCAGTGTGGTGCTATGTGTTCTAGGATAGTCTTGATCTCGTGATCTTCCTGCCTCTGCCCCCAGCTAGGGATTTAAAGCATGTGCCACCACACTCAGCTTTATATTGTTTGAATGGCCTCCTTTACTATAGTTAATTACATCTTAAAAGTTATGTTGTGTGAAGCATAAACTATCAGATTAGAAATTTTCAGAGAATAATACCATGGAGCAATCAATGATAACCATGAAAAAAATCTATGTTGCTATTTCTTAATTCATTCTCTAACTAAAATACCTAATATTCAAGCCAATCATATGAGTACTTCTATAATTACACATTAGCATACATACAAACTTACATATGCTGGACTTTGCTTCACAGCACCTAAATTGTGTTTATTCCAAGCAGAAAATATATAATTACTACTTGCTTAATGATGATAAAGTTTTATCTTTCTATTATAATAATCATGAGTGTGCCTGGAATTTGACATTTCAAGAAGGCAAGGATGTTTCTAATGTCAAAGAGCTTTCTAGAATGAAAAGAAGCAAAGAGAAGGGCAGCATGCATGCAGCCATCTGTCTCCAGCAACACTTCCCAGGGCACGCGAGGTGAGATGCATTCAGGAAAACCCTACAGCATATGCTTAGCAAAGGGGAAGTTCAATTATGAGCCACGCCGAGTGTTTCGGTAATAACTGTCTTTGGTGGTGGTGCGACTCATTATTATCATCTTTTCCGTTCTGCATTCTGTGCTAGGATAATCAAAGAAAAGATTTATTGTTATTTAAGACCACATTGAAATCTAGTTGCTTTTTAAAGTGGACTGTTAGTGATGTCATAAATCTGTAGGGGCTTGGGAGGTGGCTGTCAGTCCAGTGATGCTGCTTAAAGTTGAGGACCTAAGTTTAGCCCCTGAACCCATGTAAAAAAAAAAAAAAAAAAAACATGTAGAGGTACATGCCTGTAATCCCAGCGCTAGCGGCAAAGACATAAGGATCCCAGAAGCTCATGGATTAGCCATGTTGACTTCAATGAAAGACTTGTCTCAAAAAAAAAAAAAAAAAAGCAGGAGAGCCATCAAGAAAAACAACACCCAACATTGTACGTGTATACACACACACACACACACACACACACACACACACACACAGATCTAGGATGCAGCAACTCAAACCTCAGGTTTAATGAACAGTTACAGTTCAGCCGATGGAAGGCAGATACAATCAAATTGTGCCTGGTAACTGTGCGCTGGGCAGCCATTGAGGGAAATCTGCTGACTTAGCAAGGGTTCAGTTCACAAAGTGCATGTCTTACTACCGCTGCCCTGATGAGTTGAGACAGAATTAGCACTAGCTAAGTCATCTGTGTGCCTCGGGAGGGGTTTGTGGAGGGTAAGAGTCTGAAGGCAGAGATTAAGGCATCTTCATCCTGCTAATGTGCTGGCCATCCAGGATTAGAGCCCTGGGTCAGGGAAATCCACCCAAATGCAGACCTCAGCATGGCACATTCTGCTTGGAGATTGCCAGACACGCTCTCCACTGAAGACATCCCCTGCTCTGCAGTGTCACTCAAGAATACATCAGCCACTGAGGCAGAGCTGCCCGGCTCACAATCTGTCAAGATGTGCAAAATAAAAGAGGTTACCCCGAAAATACAAAAGTTAACATTTAAAGACTCATGGATTGACCATAGAGCTAAGCACCCCCAAAGTGGTGGTTTGGGGACAACGTGGATTTGGACTTTCCAATGTCTACCTGGGGAGTAAAGGGAGAGTTCTGGTCACCCTCAGAACTCCTTGAAAATGTTCTGGCTGTATTTGCTTTACAACATCATTTGATTTGAGACAGTGCAAGCATTCTGTGTGGTATCGTAATGGTGGTCACATTTACTTCTGTCAAAACCCATAGAATACAAACCAAGAGTGAACACCGATGTGAGTGTGGACTTTGTCGGCCGCTGATTGCAACAAATACACAGCCAGCACAGAACATTGACGTAAGGGGCAACCATGCTCGTCTGTGTGGGAGAACGGATGAGGACACTCTACTCTCCACTCAATTTCTCGTGCACACAAATTGCTCTAGAAAACCAAATGTACACATATAATTAACAATTTGAGGCCTACAAATGGTATGAGGGATATCATGAGAGAAGATAACGCTTTCCTTTTTGTGTTATTATTATTATTATGTGTATCTGACATGTGAGTGCAGACACATGAGTGCTACAGTGTATGTGTGGAGATCAGCAGAAAACTTTGAGGAGCCAACTGCAGAAATACAGTAGAAATAACCAATCAAAAAGAACTTTAAAAATAGGGAAATGAAGAAGCTATGGATCTGGGGGGAGAGGAGAGTTGAGTGGGGCTGGGATGAGTGGATCTGGGGGAAGAGGAGAGCTGGGCGGGGCTGAGATGAGTGGATCTGGGGGAGAGGAGAGTTGGGTGGGGCTGGGATGAGTGGATCTAGGGGGAGAGGAGAGATGGGCGGGGCTGGGATGAGTGGAGGGAGGGGAAACTGTGATTAGGTTGTATTGTATGAGAGAAGAACCTATTTCAATAAAAAAAGAAATAAAATAAACAAGTGCCCAAAGACACTGCTGGGTGGCCCATGTACTTGAATTTCTCATCTGATCGGGTTTCTATCTGAAAAAGAAATTAAAGAAGCAATAACATCGTTAAATGCTGCTACATTTTTAGTTTTCAGACCATATAAATGAATTTAAAGCTACTTTTAAAATCAAACCAAATGACACACAAGAAAGAAAAAGTGAAAAAGAAATAAAAATCTTTCCATGAAAATCAGAGCATTTCCGACTTTTCTTTTTCTTGTCATGATGGGGATGAAATCCAGGACCTCATGTGTGCTGGGGAAATCCCACTCATTTCCTCTCTCTATCTCGGATTTTTAAGATGATGATTGAGAATGAAAGGGAAGCTAAAATGACCTGTTTAACTAGTACTGTTTAATATTTAAAATATTAAATGATACTAACAGTGAATGAGAAACTATAAGACACACAGCATCCCTTTAACAGTCGCTCGTCCCTTTAACAGCAGTTCACTGGGTGCTAAAGGTATGCAGACACGGGTTTGTATACACATGAATATAATTTGGTCCCTTGTTCTAATTAAACCATCTCAGGCAATCACCCCGAGTCCACCCCAATTAGATGTCTTTTTAGCCATTAAGAAGACCTTTCTCCTCATTTTCTCTTCTAATCTTATCATGTATATAGGAATATTTTCCCGAAGACTGAACATATGGAAGGGCTTGTACATTTCCACCTCTGGAAATAGTAAGTATGTAAGTAACTTGAAAGAAGGGAGCTGGTATTCCTGGAATCGTGTAAGATTCCAGGGCTGATTCAGTGTGACTATTGCTTGTGATGTGGTGTGGCATTGCCCTATGGACTCTAACTAATTCCAGAGTGCATTTTAAAATCAAGTTCTGCAGATATTACCAGGCACTTCCTTTGGGAGAGTTTTTGTATAATTGAAAGCTTAGTGCAGTCATTCCTCTCAAGTGCTGTGAAAGTGTAAAGAGGTTGTCATTATGTTTAAGAAAAATTCAAATAATTCACAAAAGTGCAGGCATGAGGACCAGAGTTCAGTGTCTAGAACCCACATAAAAAAATTAAACAAACAAACCAAAGCAGGTGTAGTGGTGTGTGATTGTGAACTCGGCTCTGGGGAAGCCAAGACAGGAAGGTCCCTAGGGATGACTGCCAGACCCAGGTCCCCAAAACACAAGGTGGACAGCTCTTGAGGAACAACCTCCACACACTGTGCCTGAATGGGTGCACACACACACACACACACACACACACACACACACACACAGGAAAATATTTCTCAGTAGGTATTTGTTAATGTACTTGTTTCTTTTTAGAATTCCTTCAGAGTCAAGAGATCTGATGACAAACCCAGTGATGTCTGTGAACCCTTTACTGACACCATCAGGACATCAGAGGATTCCACTGGTTCCCTCACCATTTGGGCCTCCAATTGTGGACAGGTACATCTCTTCAATCTGATAGTTCAGTCCAAAGAGAAGTCATCATTAGAGTTCGAAACGATGTTAACATTAAATGATAAAACAACATTGGGGCTATCTCAGTGAACTGTACCATGGCACTCTGCTGGTCTAACCTCTAGAACCTAAGGCTCTACTTCCCTTTGATGCTTGTTTGACCTGCTAACCAATAAATAATCACATTTTCTTGGAATGTGGTGGCAATATCAAGTACAAAAACTGCTGGATTGGTCTTCTGAGGCTACCACAACAAAACTCAAATGGTTTAAATCCCAGATGTTTAGGGCTGGAGAGATGGCTCAGCAATCAAAAGCACTGGCCGCTGCTTCCAGAGGACAGGGTTCAAATCCTAGCACTCACATGGAAGCTCACAACAGTCTGTAACTCACCGTCCTAGGGGATCCAACACCCTCTTCTGGCCTTCCTGCTACTACACACTTGTGGTACACATCAGATAAAACATCCATTCACATATATTTTTTTTTAAGTAAAGAAAAAAATAAAAGACACTTGGGTCTCCAGTTCTGGATACTACAAGTCCAAAAATCACACTCCTGCCCAGTTAGTTTCTGGTGAGTCCTGCTTCCTAGCGTGTAGATGCTATCTCCTCCCTGTGTCCTCCCTGTGAGGATGATGGGCACTCTCCAGAGTGGCACCTCTCCTTGGGAAACTCAATCCTATCAGATCAAGGCTCCACCCTAACTAAGTCTATAATATCTGGATCCCTGGATGTCACCAAATCATTCTTTCAGTAGCAGGGCAATTATAAGTATTTTGGTTTTACACTCTGGCAACATTCTGGTTTCCTTCTTTGGAATATTTTGAAGATAAAACCCAATATTTGTCCTTGTTCATGGAATATGAAAATAAATAAGTTGCCCACTGAGGTGGCCAAATGTTTATCCTAGATGGCAAATGCCACTGAGGGACCATTAAATATGAACAAACTGTGTGCTCAGAGCATAATGGCCAGGGTGAGTATTCCCACCATGGCTTCTCCAGTGAGACTTCAGGGCATTTGCACTTCGGTTTCTATGGAGTCCCAAGCAGCTATTAAAAAGTCCAGTACCTAAGTAAATGTCACTTTTGTGTGGCTGTGACCACAATCCCGGATGTTGGCTCACACTTCTGGATGATTCTATCCCAGCAGGGGAGGCATACCACAGCAGAATAATTCACATCATGCTGGGCCAGAAAAGCAGGGACACTGGCCTTCTGCTCACTCTCTCCTTGGATTTCGTCACATTCCCATGAGATCCCAGCCGCATCTCCTGCCCTAGAGAACCTGTCAAGAAGTGTGCCTCAATTTTCTAGACGATTCTAAATTCAACTAGCTTAACAATGAACTTAGATCATCACACTTAGCAATAAACTTCGTATAATTCCTGCCACCGTCTCCTTATTTTGTGTCCTTTTTTCCTCCTAGAGATGTCTTGACCTCCAGTATAGCTCCAACTGATCCGAGCCAGTTTTGTGCTCCCTCCCAGTTTGGATCCTCTGTTGTCCCGAGTGCAAACGTGCCAAACCCGCTGCCGGGCCACTTCTACTCAGGTATGAGCGGCAGCGAGTGTGCAGCGGCACCAGTGTGTGGAGTCGTGTGTGCGGCGGCACCAGTGTGTGGAGCCGTGTGTGAGGTGGCACCAGTGTGTGGAGTCGTGTGTGCGGCGGCACCAGTGTGTGGAGCCGTGTGTGCGGCGGCACCAGTCTGTGGACGTGTGTACGGCGGCACCAGTGTGTGGAGTCGTGTGTGCGGCGGCACCAGTGTGTGGAGCCGTGTGTGCGGCGGCACCAGTGTGTGGAGCTGTGTGAGCAGTGTTGATGCTCAACACTGGAGGCCTGGGCCGTGGTCAAACCCTCACCCTTGGTGCACTTGCTTCCTAGGTTGAGCTTTCTAGGTACCACTGTGTGAGCAAGACTGAGTTGCCCATCCGGGCACCAATATGGTGGCAGACGAGCAACACTACCATTTTACTTATCTTTCATGTGAAGACATGAGGGGTTTCCAAGAGCATTCTCTGAGAGTTAAGTGCTTCAGGCAGTTTCTGACTTGAGATGAGGGTACAGAATAGCTCCATGTAGAGCACCTGATTAGCATGCTTGAGGACCTGGACTCAGTTCCCAGTACCCCAAAACCAAACCAAAATAATGAAATAGCATATGGTCTCATAAGTTGTAGAGAGAATTTAGCTCTTATTCTGATTTTATTCTAGAGATGTTTCATACAGGATAGTAAGTCACTATTTATAATAATGTGCTACATAGTTTAAAAATGCTGATAGATTTCAAATGTCTGCACCATAAAAATAATAAAGATATGAGATGGTAGATATGTTATTAACTTGATTTAACCATTCTCCCAATGTAAGCATTTATCAAAACATCACATTGTACCTTAGAAATATATGTAATTAAACAGGACAAGAAAAGACACATCAAGGAGGCATAGACCATCTTCTCCCTTTTGAAGTATAACAGGAAAAGACTGACAATTCAAGAAAAAACTGAAACGTTATATGCTGTTGATCTGGTGGCATTTATCAGGTTCTAGGCAAATAGTGTAAGATTCTGACACCATTTACCACATGCCAGTCCAGCTTAGGGGTTTCTGCAGATTCTGTTTTGAATTCCTTTATTATTTTCAAGTCTATGCCTCTAATTTGATTGTGGGATGGGGTGGTTCTCTCTCCCTCCCTCCTCCCTTCTTCTCTCAAGGCTGGGGCATTTTACCACCTGAACCCATAAAGACCATGCCCACAAGGAATGAGATGATTGAAAGGCATCACACTGCCAGGTAATTTAATAATATTGTTTTATTTGTCTCCTACTCAATCCATCTGAGCTTGTTTTAAGTAAATTAAATAAATACATATAAATACAATAGAAGAACATAAGAGATATGATGAGGAACACATGCCATCTATACACACACATGTACTGATCATTTACAGAAAGTACTTCAGGAACATTATATAATAAATTATACAAACATGTATATACAAGCTTTTTAATAATAAAAAGAAGATTAAAAAGCAGACAGTGGGGTCTGGGGATTAGAACACTTAGTGAGAACATTTGCTTCGCAAACATGAGGTTTTGAGGTGAGATCCTTGGCATCCACACACAAAGTTGGGTGTGACCACACACATTTTTAATCCCAGGGATTGAAGGTTTGCTGTCCAGCCAGCCTAGCCAAAAACCAGTGAGCTGCCATCTGAGTAAAAGACCCATCTTGAGGGAACAGGATAGTGACATAGGAGGAGAGGTCAGGAGGGCACCCAAGGTCCTGCTGCTGTCTCTGCACATATGTGCACACTTGTGCTCAGGCACACACCACACACAACACATGCACATACCTCCCCACTCCACAAAGTGGAGCTAAGGGTGGCTAGATCTGCATATTTAATAGCTTTCCATTGACCCATAATACAAAATCCTGCCTGCAAATCCTCTGAAATTCCCACTGGCATTTCTGTCTTAAATGGCTTCAGTTCTGCCTGAAGACAGGTGTGAAACTCACCAACTCCACTTCAGGGTATGTCCCCAGGGAATCATATCAACCCAACAATGGTCTTAAACCTGCAGTGGCCAGCAGCAAATAAAGAGCATCCGTGGTGAACAGGGCCTGGCCTGGGAGAGGGAAGGTCCAGGAGGTCACAGGCTGATGGGCAGTGTGAAGTGAGCAGAAGCAAGCCCCCTTCCCTTGCCTGCCCACCCGTCTGCAGTGACCTAGACCCACCAAGCAAGCACCAATTGCGTGAGTCCCGCTGACTATCATTGTGCTACGGAATTAAACACCTCCATGGAGTTTAGTGTCTGGCAAGAAACTGCTGCTGCTACATCATCCCCACACCTGCTAAGGCTCTGTGCACACAGGCAGACCCACAGCCGAGCCTCAGACTTGCTTTATGACGCTCACCCAAACCCCCCACTTTCAGGCCTCCAAAGACCAAGCTCCTTCCACCTCTGAAAGGATTCCCGTCTCCATCAAACAGGCTTCAGACAGACACTGTAATCATAGGAAAAGCAAAGGGAAGAACTTAGGGAAGGTGAGGGCCTGTTAAAATTACATTTCTGGGGCCCCAGGATGGCTCAGCAAATCAAGGTGCTTGATGCCTGGCAATGTGAATTCGATCCTCGGCACACACACAGTGGACCAACTCCCTCACATTGTACTCTGACCTACACACATACACACACACACACACACACACACACACACACACACACACACGAAGGCATGCATGCACCCATCTTTCCATGCAGCCAAAATAAATAAATGTAAAAAAAAGAATTAGATTTCTAATGATTGTCTGGGGTCATGTAAACTATATCATTTTGTTTTTAGGGCAGAAATAGAAATGTATTCTCTTTACCACCAAAGGAGGATGGAAAGAGTTAATCCCCAGGGACTCACTGGCCTGGGGATACCACTCTTTTACGGGTCCAGTTGCCTGGGTGGCCCTGCAGGCTTCCAAGGCAGGAGCGCACTGCCTGCCAGTGATCTGCATCTACACAGAAGCACCCCCCGACATCTTCAGGGAAATCCTATTCTGCTGACAACTAGACCCCACTTTACAGAGTGCTGGGGCCAGAAATACCGACTCAGGAGAGGTCCAGTCTACCAGAAACCTCTAGAGAACGACATTGAGAGTTTCAAACGTCAAACAGAAGAAAAAAGCTCAGGCCAGATGCCTGACGTTCCCTATGAAGAAGAGGAGGGCATCAAGGATCCAGAAATCGAGGTAGACAACAGCCAGAAGTCAAGGGAAATGGATGAAAAGCCGACTTCAGGCCTCGTCAACCCCTGCAGAGAGCTCCAGCCAAGCCAGAGGAAAGCCCCTTCCCTAGAGGCCAAGGCTTGGCATGGTGGGAAGGCAAAGCCCTCTGAACAGGGCTGTGAAGGCTGCGATGAACAGAACGGGGTTGGCCTGCCCGTTTCCATCCTGCCTCCCTCAGGTCGGTGTCTGGGGTCAAGGGCAGGTCCTCGGCAGCTCCAGGGTGAGGTCTTCCCACTGGGGAGGGAACTGTGACAGCCATGCCTTCACATGGCCTTCATTCTCATGTTCAGACCCTCCGTCTACCTCTGTCCCACCTCCACTTTTTAACAGACTTACTTCTTTTTATTCTATGCCTATGGGTATTTCGCCTGCACGTGCACGTGTACACCACGTGCCTGCAGTGTTTGCAGGGACCAGAAAAGATCACTGGATCCTCAGGGCCTGGAGCTACAGGGGGTGTGAGGTGCCTGGGACCCAAACCCAGGTCCTCTGGAAGAGCAGCAGTGATCCTAACTGCTGAGTCACCTGTCCAGACCTTCCACCTCTATTTTCTTAATCCTGTTTTAAATGACTTCTTGAAGTCACTTTATTGTATCACTTCTCACGAGTCATGTTAGAAACACTAGTCTGGATATGTATTGCTGTATAAAAACCATTCAACACAGATTGAGAGGATAGATATGAGAAAGTATGAAAATTTTTAATTAAAATTTTAATTTAATTGTGAATCTCTTTAACACAAACTAGAGGGCTATTTTGTTATGGATTTGGGGGTTTTGTTTCGCTTTGCTTTTTATTTATTTATTTTTACTTTATGTTCACTGGTGTTTTGCCTGCATGTATGTCTGTGTGAAGGTGTCAGATCTCCTGGAACTGGAGTTACAGACAGCTGTGAGCTGCCATGTGGGTGCTGGGAATTGAACCCAGGTCTCTGGAAGAGCAGCCAGTGCTCCTAACCACTGAGCCATCGCTGTAGCCCCGAGGGCTTTTGCTTTAAAGTATAAATTCTATCTCCCCTGTACCCAAGTGTAGAAAAACTACCAAAAGCATAAACCATCAGTTTTGGAAGTATTATTGTACTACAGAGAAACTCTCATATTGGATAGCTCTAGAATTTGTTTAGGAAAAAATTAAAACACAGAGGTTTGGCGTGTCCCCGATGGTCGCAGCTTCCTCTCCGTGGCTGTGATGAAACAGTGTGACCGAAAGTAACTGAAGGGAAGAGTCTGTTCAGGTTACAGTTCTCAGGCCAGTCCCCGGCCACAGGCCACCACCAGCCAAGTCAAAGCAAGAACTCAAGACAGGAGCTTGAGGGCAAGCCTGCTTGCTACTCCACATGGCATTCCCTCCAAGGAGGGAATTCACCTCACAGACAGGAAATGTGTCAGGAACCAAGGCGGACACTGTTTGCTGTCTGGCGGGCAGGTTTATAATAACCAGTTTTTTTATATGGTTCAAGACCACCTGCCCAAGGCGTGGTGCTGCCCACAGTGGGCTGGGCCCTCCCACATCAATTAACAATGAAGACAGTCCCCACAGACCTGCCCACACATAACCTGATCCAGGCACTGCTTCCACTGAGATTGCCTTAGGTAATTCTAGGTTCTGTCAACTCGACAGTTAAGGTGAACTAGGGCACCGATGTAGCCACCACACCAACTACTTCACTATGAAGTTCTTGGCTCATGTTCAGATCATGATGGGCACAGAAGATCACGTAACGTAGAATTGTAGCATTAATATGGAAAAATGAAGTTCACAGAGCCTTTCTGTCAGCACTCAGAGATCATAGAGCGAATCTGGAACTTCTCTGTTCGCTTAGTGTTTTGTCACTGAAGAGACCTTAAGAGAGGAGATAAGCATTTGACAGTGAGTCTGAATATCTTCAGGGAGTTCAAAAATCGGCCTGTATAAACGGAGCACACTGGGACAGACATTAGTGAGTTCATACAGCTAAACGCAAACCTGTGTTCTAAGCGTCTCCTTCTGAATGGACATTTTATACCACATAACAATTTCTTTTCATGTTAAAGGAACACATGAACTGGTTGCCCTTAGGGAAAACCGTTCTTCAGCTGATATTCAGAAATGGACTGTAGATGATGTGCACAACTTCATCAGAGGCCTTCCGGGCTGCTCAGACTACGCCCAGGTAACTTGGTATTTTTGCAGAACTATGAAAGTTTAGACTATTTAATGTACAATGAGTTTTGTCAAACTTCCTACTGAAATCCCTACCTTATGACACTGTCTCTCACTGGAGACGTCTCTATGACTGCTGGACACAGGCATCAGAGAAACCCTGGGAAGCCTATTTAGCTTAATTTTCTGTCCTGTCTAGACTCATGAGAATGGGACTCAGGGGCTAAATATCCAAAAAGAATGAGAAATATTTACTACAGAACCTAAATAACAGAAATATGTACTTTGTCCTAAAAAAAAAAAAAAAAACTCAGTCCATAGACTGTCATGCAAGTGAAAGGACTTGAACTCAATCCCCAGAACACACACACACACACACACACACACACACACACACACACACACACGCACACACATACACATATATACACACATACATACACACACATACAAATACATATACACACACACGCACGCACACACATACACATATATACACACATACATACACACACATACAAATACATATACACGCATACACACATACAAACACATATACATACACACATACAGTGGGAAGAAGTATCTGAATTTAGATTTATTGTTCAGGTTTACAGGGACTTCTACCTACTACTTTCTTGTCCTCTTCTTTCTGAATTAGAAGGCTGTCTGAAAATGAGGGAGAACCCTGTAAGCTCTAAAGTCTGAGGAGGGTGGAGAAGATTTAAAGAGAAAACTTAGAAGTGAGCATAGAAGGCTTGTGAGGCAGGTTGAAGCTGGACATTACAAAGTTAACTGCTACCGACCAGTGAGCGTTTCACATCCGCTTCTTTACCTGCCTGGATATCTACCCATCAGCAGGCTTCCAGCTTCTGAGAGAAAGGTGTTATCACAGACTAGAGTCGGAGCAGACCCTTCTGGAAAGGCTGGTGGATAGCTCTTACCCAGGCCTTCCTTGCCTTTTTCCACCTACCTTTAACCCAGAAGACAGAGGCACTGCATCTGCCTCCACGAGGGGCCATGTTGTCTGTGACGGCTCTTCCCCGACCCCTTAACTCCAACCATTTTCCCAGGGAGTACATCCACACACTGCATCAGGGCTGCACAGTAAATGAGACATAGATGCTGCCCTCAGATCATTACTCCAGGTTGAGTGAGTCTAACAAACAGAACTACAGAGCATTCCGGATATTATTAGTTACATGGCCCTAGAGCCCAGACAAACCAGCAGCTAAAGAGAGACTTATAAGGCTCTGTGTCACCTTTAAACAGTCTTTTATATGCAAATACTCCAACACCAAACTATCTGCGCATGAGACACGGGCTTTACTACAAAACTCAGCAACCAGGCTAATGATTTTCGGGTTTCTTCAGGTATTTAAGGATCACGCGATTGATGGAGAAACACTGCCCCTTCTCACCGAGCACCATCTTCGAGGCACCATGGGGCTGAAGCTTGGGCCAGCACTAAAAATCCAGTCTCAGGTATATAGCAACGATGAAAAGCCCAGGAGAAATGGGCCACGTTATGGTGTTGTAATATTAATATACAGAATACTTATTCAGTCCCCCTTTCACCTTCCCCCTCTGTAACTGAGGATGTGAGAGAAGCGAGGAAACCTAAAAACACTTGATGAGGGTGGTACTCATTTCTAGATGTGGCGGGGAGGCAATAAGCCGCCGTGTGCTGGTGGATGGTTGCAGTTCCGTCTCTTTATAAAGAGAAACAGACCCTGATTTGTAGCTGTCATAGTGTCAATGACTCTAAGTGACAAGTTCATAAATGTCAGTGGATACAGAATTGGGAAGAGACACATAGCAACACCTCATTTCTGAGTACACCATATGTAACAGGCATGTTGTATCTCAGTGTAAATATCTCTAAGAACATAGGTAGCAATAAACAATAATGACAGATAAATTAGGTTTAAAGCAAGAAGCAATGAGCTCCGAATACTTACTACTTCCACTTGCCATATAATTTCATTTAGGCTTATTTAAGTTTTAATGATGGCGTGTTTTAACAACTAGCTTGATAACTCCTAAAAAGAAAAAGAATGGTAATAATTGGCTCCTGAGGGCTGGATAGGCCAACTCCAGCACCGTCAACTGTCACTGACGACTTCACCAGATTCCAACCTCTGGCTCTTCTCCCTGCTTGGCTCTTCCCAATCCAGAGTCACCCACATGGCGTGAAAGGTGACTCCATGCCTAAGACAAATCGTGTCGCTCCTCTGCCACAAACCCTGGAGTCCCTTCAGAGTCAGCGCGAAAGCCTTAGCATTCCTGCTCAGCAGGCACAGCAGTGCAGACTTCCAGCACCCAGCCTGGTCTTCCCCTGCCCGCCAGCAGCACCCTGGGCTGCTGCTCACTTGCTGCTGGCGGCTCCTTCAATGTTCGGACATATTCTCCCCTAGGGCATCATGCTGTCTGGAGGGCCCTGCCTAAGGGCCTTGAAAGGACCATGCAGATGCCATAACAAGCTGCTCAGTCTTCTCTCAGAGATCAGGCCTCAATTTCAGTTTTCTGAGACTTGAGCAAGCAGTTTCTGAGAGGGCTATGACATAGTCCTTGAAGTAGCTCCCTTTCTGCATGTACTCTGACTGCTCAAAGTTCAGCCAGATGTTTACTCTCTGGGGCCCCTCACCAACTTAGAGTTATGTGCAGTACGTGCTTGACCAGCCAGCCCCCATGGTGGCTCAAGGACAAAGCCTGGGACTTGTGCTGGACTGCCCCCAAAGTAATAAATTGTAACCACCAACCAGTAAATTCAAAGGTTACATACCCTCACCCAATTAAAAGAGAACAGAGATAAAAATAAACCAATCTGAGTTGCACCCGTGCAAAACTCCCCCAACCCCCCTGAAGGGCTTGTGGATTTTGCCTTTAAAAAGCTAGCCACACAAAGAAAAAGCAAGTTCCTCCTGGCCTCACGACTAAGAGTGAGTGCTTTGGATCGAGCTTCCCTGCCCGAGGCTTGTAAACAAACAGAAATAAACCATGCTGTTGCATTCTGAACCTAAGGTCTGTGGTGAAGTCTTTGGGGTCCCTATCTGGGCATAACAGGCCTCATTCTTTGCTCCCTCATCTTTTGGAGGGTTTTGTTTGTTTGATTTTGCTTTCTTAGTTGTTTTGTTGTTGTTAGTTTTTTTTCTTTGTTCTGAGGGTCTCAGTCTGTATTCCAGGCCAGCATCAAAGTTACAGAGAATCTCCTGCCTCAGCCTTCCCAGTACTGGAATACAAGCTAGAGCTGCCACGCTTGGTCCTTACCTCCGTCTTTGTTCGATTGCACCTTCTCACTGAGGCTTGCTCTGCTCACGCTATGTAAAGCCTCACCTTGCCCAGCCTCCCTGTAGACTGCTGATATCTCTCTCTCTGCTCTTTTCTCCTCATAACACTTCTGACCCCGACCATAAATATAATCTATTTGTTATATACAGTTTTAATTGTTATTTCCCTCTGTCCCCTTCAGAAGAGAAGGAATCTTTACTCTTTGTGAGCTTAGAGCATACAAAGTCTCATAACAGATCATGTCTTTTTTTAAAGAGTGAACTGTCTCAAATGAAACAAAAATCAACAATTAGTTTGTCCCCAAATTTATGAAAGCCTGCACCTGTTTGCCAGAAATATTTACATCAGGACCTAGAACTTCAGAATGTTCTTTTAGGGCTGGAGAGGAGGCTTGGTTGGTAAAGTGATGCTACACATGCATGAGGAACTGAGCTTAGGTCCTCTGCTCTCATGGGAAGACAAAAAAGCTGGACATGGTGGCGTGCCCCTATAATCCTGGTGCTGCTAAAGGCAGAGACCCCTGCAGCGCCCCGGCCGGCTGGGCTTACCAAATCAGCTGCAGCTTCAGTAAGACTTTCACTAAAAAACAAGGCGGGAAGCAACAGAGGAAGACAGTCGGCCTGGACCTCTGGCCTCCACACGCACCCCCCATACACATAAACATGTACACACACATACACACAGCTCCTCCCCCCACATACATGCACACAACTTTTAAAAGAAAGAATGTCCTGCCAGTATCATTTTTATTTGTCTAAAAATTTTAGGATATAGAAATTCTTTATTTTTAATTTTATGTGAATAAGTGTTATTTCTGCATGTATGTCTATTGCCCCGTATGTGCCTGGTGCCCATGGGAACCAGAAAAGGGAACCAGATCTCCTGGAACTGGAGTTACAGACACTTGTGAGTTGCCCTTGTGGGTGCTGGGAATTGAACTCAAGTCCTCTAGGAGAGCAATAAGTATTCTAGCCACTAAGCCTTCTCTTCAGCCTGGAAACTATTCAGCAGAGCATGGGAGTACCCAGCTGTAATCCCAGGACTTAGGACACTGAGACAAAAAGATAGTGAGTTCAAGTCCAGCCTCAAAGTAAAAAAGAAAGCGAGAGAGGAGGTCTACGGTGAGCACTCAACACTTAATGTCCTCACCAGGGCTCTGACGTGGTGCTGGGTGTTTGTTTGTTTGCTGTTTGCTTTAACTTCTTGTTTTAGAATGGTTAGAAGTAGTAAAGTTGTAAAATTAAGATAGACAGTTTTCCCTGCTCTTCCCAATGTTAGCATGACATCTTAGGTAACAGGAATACATTTGTCAGAACTAAGAACTAACATGGATACAGTGTGGAACTATTTTTAAGTGACTTCCTTTTCTTTAGTGAGGATACTGTCTCTCTTGGCATACTTACAGACAATTCACGGGTCAGTTCTGTTCGACTTTGATTTGTTGTTCTTTTCTGCGTTCCCCCATGTGATAGCTTTTCCTCCCTGAAAACCAGTGGAGCAGTTAGATCCCAGGTACTATCTGCCAGCTGGGGAAGGCCCCATAAATAGCAGTTGTCAATCAAAGAGGAGTCGTGAAGTCCTTGTCACTGGGAACCAAAGTAACAGAGTTGGAAGGCTCTGGTTAACACTCGAGAATTCAGAGGGCGAACAAGCAAGAGTTTGAATGAGGTCTGGGTACCCAAGATGGAAACTGAGGGAATCCTCATGATAGTGGACATGAGCAGGAGTAAAGAACCAGCCCCTTGCTGGGACAGAATCCTAGAGGATGGATCTGAGTTGGGCATGCAAGGAAAAGGGCGGGATTTGGAACTCTACACATTAGCAGAACACAGGCAGCTTTGGGGTTTGAATCATGCAGATGTGGCCTGGTTTCCATCCAGGGCCAAGTTTGTCAAAGCAAGGGTGATGGAACCCCAGTGTAGGCACCCAATGGTTAGTTAGCATCAAGGTACAACTCCCACGACAGCCTGACTGTGTCTCACTGGTGACCGGTAGGTGTTAGAGTTATTTCAAGAATTTTGGCCTGGTCCAAGAAAAGCTGGCTGGCTTTTGGTGGAGACGTAGTAGAGCGGAAAGGTGGGCTAGACCCAGAATGAGACTGATTTGGGGCCGAGGAACCACAGCAGAGCCAGAGAAGAAATGGAGACTGGGAGACACCAGATACCCAGTTTTACAGCTGTAAGTGTCACATGACTCTGAATAACAAGCAAGACCTACCACATACTAGAAGTGCGACCTCCTTCATCTATATAGATGGTCCACGTCTGAAATTACCTCAGCCTCCCTCCCCCCTCCCCCATGGTTTGCAGGGTTTGTTATCAAAAGAATCCAGGCTTAATTACTATAATTATTTTGTCTTCAAAGGTATCTCAGCATGTTGGAAATACGTTCTGTAAGAAAATTCCTTCACTTCCCACGCATGCAAGGCAAGCATTTGATCATCCAGCAGACACATCCCCTCTTTTGGATATTAATTCCTGGAGTGATGGTTTGAGCGTTCCTTGTTCCCAGGATGTAATGATTCCCAAAAGAACTGAGCAAGACAGTATGAGAAATTAAAAATACTCAAAGACAAATAAGTCACTCTCAGTTTTCTAGAGTTGCAGACGTTCCCTGCCATGTGTGAGAGCTTCCTGGGGCCAGGTGGAGGACATGGAGAGTGAGACCATACTCCTAGCATTGTCTTGGGAGGATCTCACCCAACAAGCTTCCTGCCATGCCGAAGTGACCCAAGTGCCAAGGTTCTGGAGAACTGTCCTTAGAGAAAATGCTAATGGGGATGAGAATTCACAAACATCTTGCAAGCCTCAGTCTGAGGCCTCTGTGAGGAACACTCTGAAGAAGCTGAGAGTAGAAACTGAAAAGGAACTCCATCTCCTCACTCCTTCTATCTTCCAACCCTGGTGGAGACACAGGCTCTGATTTGAGGAGGCAGAAGAGGAAGACAGAGAGAAGCTGACCACAGATGCCTGCCTTATCCCACGACAGGCAGTGTCTAGCCCAGGCTAGGCCTCATGAGAGAGAAGTTAGGATTCGTTGGAGGGGTGGGGAAAGTCACCTGTACGCTGCAGGCTGGAAGTAGAGGGAGGTGATGGTCGAGGTGACTGTCTGCTCCATGTCGAGTTCCAATCCTCCACTTAACATTTGACAGAATGACTCCAGAAGGACACAGAGGAATTTGACAATTCAATCAAAGAGGACTAGCCGGCAGGCACAGGAAAAGGTCTTATTTTGAATGTTCTGAATTGTAAACCATGAGAAGGTGTGTCTATTTTTCAGATTCACAGTTCATGTGAACTAACCCTGGCAAGAAGCCTTTCAGATAGCCCACAGTCCCATGGTCTAGTATACTTGCCCTTAGAGTGGGCTGGACCAAAGAGTTCTTCCTAACGTGGCACACCCTTAAGGTCTGGCAGGGATCACTCCTGTGGCTTCTGTCTGCTTTTTATGTCACTTTCCATCTCCAAGCAGCCCTGGGTAGAGAGCTCCATGTGATGAACCTTGACAGTGGACACTCAGAAGCCTGCCAACAAACAGCCTCATGCCATTCAGGTATGAGAAAGTGCGGTAAGTCTTGGCCCACAGCCTGACTCCAGCTCACAAGACCCTGGTCCAGGCTATCAGTCAAGCTTCTGCGGGTTCCTGACCACAGAACTACCATCCCAAACATGCTGTTTCCAAATACTGTGTTTTGGAGAATTTAAACACACACATTTAACTTAGTAACACAAAGAGCACACTACTGTATTGTTATTTTTTTCTCTTTTGCTCTTTTGGGGAGGCCCACCACCCAGCTCTGATCTCTCCTCCCAGTTTTCTCCTTCTATACACACTCCCTGCCCATCCTTTCTCCTGCCTTGCTATTGGCCAGTTCTTTATTAGACCATCAGGTGTTTTAGGCAGACACAGAAACACAGCTTCACAGAGTTAAACAAATGCAATATGAACACAAGTAACATACCTTAAAATATTCTACTACACTACTGAATCCACTTTTGATCTGGAAGGTGAAATTCCAAAGTCCTTTCCCCAGAGTCCTTGCTGATTTAGCTGAGTTTTGCTTCCTTTTATTTTTCCCCATGATAACATTTTTTTCTGATATAAAATTATTTTATGGCATTTCTATGGACATGTGGACATTAGCATGGGTTTTGACTTTGAAACTAGAAAGGGGGGGACAAACAGGTATTGAGGAAGTCAGTTGAGGACCATGGGCATGTGGGACGTGAGAACAGAAAGGAGGCTACTGGAGTGGGAGCGCGTCCAAGGGGTGAGGGGTTAGAGAAACGGGGTGAAAGACCAACAAAACTAGTCTATGTTTGTAAATCTCATTATCAAACCTGATACTTTGTATGTTAATTTTTAATTAATTTTTAAAAACCTGTCATATCATCAAATATGCTTGTAAATTTCTAGCTCAATCTCTTGATCCCTTTCTTGAGGGTCAGTCAGAAAGAAGAAAATCCCCACAAATTTCAAAACTTTATTAATTTTGCTTAAGTTGACAATAAGCTGGTGGATAACACATATTGGGTTTTGATTAAATGTAACTTGCAAAATATCTCAGTCTCCCTTTTTAACTCATCTAATCCTCAGTATGTAGAATTATCTGGACACACAACCTGCTGTGATTCCCAGGTTTCAGAAGTTCGATGAAATGCCCACTGTGGGAAAGCAGGTGCTATGGTAAGAGGTAAAAACTGACGCTTAATTGATACTCTCCTGTGGAAGGGGATCACCGCTCCAATGCACATCATAAATTTCTTATTCCTGCTGATGAATCTGTTGGGCTGGGGACTGCCTGACTGGAGCAGATGTATGTCAGCATTGCTCAGAGGAAAACACTCAGCAACACCAGCCACAGACTACCACCACAAAAAGCACTGTGCTTAATTTTAGATCCATGCATTTAAAAAAGGAATCAGAGATGCTAACAGAAGTCTGCCTGGCTCTGACAACTCTCTGTCAAAAAGGAGATTGAAATAATCTGCCCGTGAAACTCCCTGCTCTCTACTAGTTAGGTCTACTTTATATTTTAAAACTTTTAGAATTATTTATTTTAATTTTACGTGTATGAGTAAATTATTTATTTTAATTTTACGTGTTTTGCCTGCGTGTGTTTATGTGCACTCATGTATGTGTGGTGCCCTCAGAGATCAGAAGAGGGCATCAGATCCCCTGGAACTGGAGTTATGGATGGTTGTGAGCCACCATGTGGGTGCTGGGAATTGAACTCAGGACCTCTGGAAGAGCATCTCTCCAGCTCCTACTGGCTACTATTTAACAAAAGGGATACTTCAGTGACTGGGATGACTTTAAAGGATGAAAATTTCACTTACATTATTGTATTACTCACTGTTTTATTGCTGTGAGGAGACATCATGACCCAGCAACTCTTATAAAGGAAAGTATTTAGTTGGGGCTGGCTTACAGTTTCAGAACTTTAGTCCATTATTATAATAGCAGGATACAGTAGCACACAGGCAGACACGGTGCTGGAGAAGCAGTTGAGAGTTCTACATCTGGATCCACAAAGCAACAGAAAGAGAAAGCACTGGGCCTGGCTTGAGCTTCTGAAACCTCAAAGCCACCCCAGTGACAGGCTTCCTCCAGCAAGGCCACACCCCTAATCCCTTTCAAATAGTGCCACCCCCTGGTGACTAAGCATTCAAATACATGAGCCTATGGGGCCATTCTTACTTAAACCACCACAATTATCATACAGAATATTTTAATTTCAATACTGCATGACATTTTTGTCTGTCTGTCCCTCTGTGTGCTCCTCGGGGTGTTGAGTGAAGGTCAGAGGGCATCTTGTAGGAATCAGCTGTCTTCCTTCTACCCCATGAGGCCTGGAGCTGAAACTCAAGTCAGTTGTGTTCCAGTATCTTCACCTGCGGAGGCTTCGAGCTGGTCCTAGGAAACGCCTCCTCTAGCGCTGCTTTGGTCTTGAGCACACTCTGCTCTGTATAAGCATAAAATCAAAGACAAATCACAACGATAGAAAACCTCCTTTGTTTGAAAATCAACCACATTAAGAATTATTTGATGCACAGGATGTTATTTCTTACGGGATATTTTGCTCAGAGGAGTTGAGTAAATCCTTCTAAAAGCATCAGAGCTACTGAGAAGAAATAAGGCAGAGTCTTATTTCTAGGCCTGTAAGCTAGTCTGGGTTCTAAGCCATAATTCTTCCCCCTAATGAGTGAAGTTTCTGTACCCCAGTATTGGGTTTCTCCACTGATGCAATAAATCAGATCAAGCCAAATTAATAAGTCCAATTTTAAGCTGAGCAAAGCATTTCCGGGTGGCCCCAGGAAAGAGAAGAAGCCACAAGGCAATGTCTGTGGGCCAGACCTTAAATACTCCCTGGGGGTGGAGCTGCTGCTTGGCAGGCTTTCTTTGGGCAAAGTCTGGAGAGGGGAGATCCCCAACATCCCAACCTTTTGGGGTATATATGGATGCTGGTTCAAGTCTGGCTACTTCCTGCTGGCAAGGGGCAACATGAGGAGGGGGAGTCTGGAGTCAGTGGGGGTCACACTCAGTGGGAGATGTGGACGAAGAAGCATTTGGTTAGCTGCCATCCTGGAGACCTCAGGCATCTGTTCCTTGGGGAGGCAGAGAAGGCAAGTTGCTAGGAGAAGAAATAGATAATTAACATTGGCCCTGTGAGTGGGGATAGCCATGGAGAACAGAATGAAATGGAGATGTGCCCTGATTGTACAGAAAAGGCAAGGGTAAATGAGCCAGATGAAAGAGTGGACATGCCCTTGAGTCTGGAGAGGTGGTGCCAGCACTGATGTCCCTGAAGCTGGTGGGGATGGCACACCAAATCAGGGATGGTGATGTGTTCTGGGGATACCTGGGCCGTCACATCTGCTGTTTCCCTGGAGGTGGGGAGTGCCTCCATCCTGTAAAGGTGTCAGTAAGAGTTAAGAGATGACGGAGCCTTTTATGAGTGGGAATGTGGGTGAGGTCAACCTGCCAGTACTCTCCCTGTTGGTGTCCTCAGAGCTGGTACAGGGGCTGGCATATCTGGAAAACCCCCTGCGGGTTGGCCTTGGCAGGAGGAGAGGAGTGGACCTGTAAAATATGGGCTTGAAGATGGGTAGGGTCAAAGAGAAGTTCTAGAGACTGGTATTAGCTTCCACCAGGCCAGATTTCTTGATACAGTAGCAAAACTCTTTCCCCAGGAACCTGAAGGTGTCTGTAAAACAGCTGGAACAGATTCACACCTTGGTGTCATAGCAAAAGGCTGTGGCTTTGGATTTATCCTAGGGCCTGGTTTCAGCCCAACAAAACACATCTTTAAGTCTATACTTAGAGGACAACCAGAGGAAATTTACTGAATGAAAGATGTTGAGTGAGTGAAGGAGGAGGGAGAGGGGCTGAGGAGGGAGGGAGGAACAGAGTTGAACACACCTGCAAGCTTCCAAACCCTCTGTAATGCTAACCTATCTGTGAAAGTAGGAGATATTTAAGGGCTCCTGAAAACTGTTTGTAGCCAGTACTACCACGAAGCCTGTGAATGAGGCACTCCTGTCTGTACCTACAACAGGAAACTTAACTAATGACTAATGAGCTACCAAGCTGGTTGTAGCCTTGGGAGACCAGGGAGAGCTGTTAAACTGGGCAGTCCCAGGTTTCTCAGTGGTCATTGGAAACAGAGGTCCCAAAGGCAGTACCAGTCTTCAGCTGCCAAGCTCAGAAGATCTGAGAGGCTTTCCCGTGGGGTAGGAATTTGGGGAGAATGACCTACCTTGTCTTGGTAAAGTGGGGCAATCGATCCCCAGTGTCCTGTTGTCCAGCCTGGACAGGGTCTTGGCGGAGGTTGGGATGTAAAGCAGTTGTCTCCTCCATGGCTGGCTTTGCCACATTTAAAGCAAGCTTCCAGGGGGAGGTTCTTTGGTGCCCTTCCATTGTTCTTGAAGAAGATACAGGATGTTACCAGGTACTGGCATGTCTCCATTTTTATTAAAACGCCATATTCTCAGATCCCTGAAGCATTTGAGGATCAGAGCATAATTATCTGTTAGGTATATCTGAATTAGACAAATGTTGTTTAAGCTTAACTTTGAGAGCACATATAAGCTAAATCTGGACATACAGTTTACTCAATTAGTTACAGCTTACCAATGTTAGTAAAAGGAAGATTAGAGGGAATATTTCGGTCTCTAATTTTCAGCTGTGGTCCTAAAGTATAATCATAAGGTAAAACCAAATTTTAACATTGTATATAATTTAGTGTTTTTTAAAATCAATATCAAGGGGTTTACTCTTAAGTTACAAAATCTGGCTGCCAGCAAGATACATCCCTGCATACGAATGCGTGGAGGTGCAGCTTTAATTCCTCAGCAAACCAGCGTTGTTTTAAATCCTACCTTCTATAAACCTTGTTTTCAGGACAGGACAGGGATTATCACACAGAAATCTATCCTAATCCAAAATAACTTGGAGACCTAATGTCTCCTGATGGACCCATTTCCATGTGGTGACCTCTATCTAAGATGGCGGTGAAGTCATATGACCTCTCTCTTCTCTATCCCTGTCAAAATGGAGACTGCTCACATGGTTGTTCTTGATGGTGACTGCCCATGTGGTTGTTCTTGATGACATTACCAGTTTTAAGCTAACTTTTGTTACAGATTTTTAACCATACCCAATTTCTTAGCTGTTTTTCTTTATAATAAGGTAGAACAGCATAAAATAACTTTTTCTGTCATTATATCAGATTCAGGGCCAGAAAAGCCCAGAGGCAAAATCTGAGCCCAGGCAGCTAGCTGTGAGCATAGCTGAGCTGTTACCAAAACACACGGGACATGTAAACTCAGGCATCCAAGACCAGTCAGAAACAAGCATACCGTGGCCACACATTTACACATCCAATTGAGCCTGAAGCAAACACACAGGCACAGATCCACTCATATACATAGGATTGGTGGGACTTTTTAACAGAAAGACAGAGAAAACCTTCTGTGGGAAACCATGTCAGGTGACCAAATCCCATCACATCCCCAACATGACACCAGCAGGCTAAGCCATAGTCACAGTGGGAGGCACAGGGAGATTGATGAGAAATAGGGAAGCATGAGAGTACCCTCAGGCAGGTGGCACATGCCTTTAATCCCAGTACTTGAGGGGCAAAGGCAGGCAGATCTCTGTGAATTCAAAGTCAACCTGGTCTGCATAATGAGTTCCAGGACAGCCAGGGCTACACAGTCTTGAAAAAACAACAACAACAAAATACCCACAGGCAGCGGAAGCACAAGCTTGCCAGCAGGCAGGGAAACAGGAAAAGAGAGGTTTTTAGGAGAGGGAAAGGTGCAGCTGAGTTTATTGAAGGAGAACTGCAGAGCTATGGGAGCAGTTAGGGGAGGGGACGGAGATGCAGAGAGACTGTGAGAGGGGGAGGGGACGGAGTGCAATGCTCTGCTGGTAAACCTGGGGAGGCGTATGGTGTGAGACAGCACTGCTTTGAGTAAATATGGAACTTGGACCCAGAAGTATCCAACCATTCTCAAGCCATTGGCTGAAGACCAGAGACTATGGCAGGGCGTCCCCCGAGATGGTCTGGGGCCAAACGGTGGGGGAGGGTATTGAGGAAGGAACCCCAAGGGGCAAGGACTGTCCCTACCCTGGAACAGGCCAGAGTCTCCTGGCACTGCAGTGTCTGGGCAGAAGGGGTGAAGACTCAGAAGGGGTCCTGGATCCCTTTACAGGCTTTTGGTTTGGAATGGATTACTTACTGGGCAAAAGTCAATGTGGAGGAGGAGGGGCGGGAGGGAGAGTGCTTTCCATGGCTACGTGGTCACCAGAAAAACTCAGCTCTATTTGGGTTCAGCACCTATTGTACCCATTTCACAAAACCCCCAGAGGCCACCAAGGAGCCAGTTTCCAATGCACATAAGGGTCCTTTTATTGTCAGGTTTGAACCTGGGCCACCAAAGGGCAGATGGAGGGAAATGCAGCGGTGGGCAGATGGAGGGAAATGCAGCGGTGGCCACAGGCCCAAGGGTAGAGAGTTTATAGAGAAAAGCCACAAGCCGGGAATTACATGCTTTGGCATCTCAGGATTGGGTAGGAAGGATATGGGGCAAGATGATTTTTGAAACTATTGGTCTAGACTTTTGGCCTGAAACCACATTTGAAACTATTGGGTTGGACTTTTGGCAGAGAACCATGACTTGCTGAGCAGGATTATCTGGGCTGCTCAGCAGGATTATCTGGATATCTTCTAGGGCCGTAAACCACAGACAGAATGTTTTCAGGAGCATACTGCCCTGTATCTGTTCTGGTTGTCATGGCACATTCCTGAGGTCCTTCCTGGAACTGAGCACAGCAGGTGGTCTTTGATGGTGGCCCTATCCTAAGATGGAGTCTGTATTGCCTTCACATACCAAGTTGATAAGTATTAGAGCCCTGGTCATTGGGTATCCTTCACCAATACGATAAGCCAATCAAACTGAATTAATAAATCCAGGTTTAACTGAGCAAAACATTCCCAGGTGGTCCCAGGAAAGAGGAGTGGCCATGAAGGGGAACCACGAGGGGAAGTCTGTGGGCCAGACCTTAAATACTCCCCCCCCCCGGGGGGGGGCTGCTTGGCAGGCTTTCTTTGGGTGGGGTCTGGAGAAGGCAGCTCCAGGGGAGATCCCCAACAATGAGCTTGAGTTCTGGGCTTCCAGGTGAACCCCATCACTTCCAGCAGTAGTTTCTCAATCTACAGACAGAGGTTTCACTACAAATATAAGAACATTTTGTTTAGAGAGAGTTGAGGTCATTCACCATACTTGTCTAGCCTCTTCTCTGGAACATGAATCCCTCTTTCCACAAATCCACACAAAGCCAAAGGTCTCCACTGTGTCTGCTAGAAGCCGTGAAGTGTCATTGTGTGTCTGTGAGAAACTAAATTCACCTGTAAGGGAGATGATCCACATGAACATTGCCGGCTGTCATTTTTAACATGCCTGCAGGCTGTGTGCACACTTTTTAAAAATTATCTTTCTAGTACATTTGGAATCTTTGGCTCATTCTCCAGTTACTTTTATTTTGATAGTTGCAATTTTTTTAAGTGTACTAAACTGACTGTTAAATTTAGTTAAATGATTGTTTTATTCCTAGTGTAAAAAAGATATTCTCATCATGCATAACAAAGCAAGAGCTTCAAACATCTTTTCACTGCTTTAAATAAATCTTATTATTATAGTCTCAGTGTACATTAGCCCTTCCTCCTTGGTGAGAAAGCATGGACACAAACTACAATGTGTACATTTCTATTTGTTTTCAAATTATTTGGGGGAAACATTATTGATACTTTTCCCCAAAACAGCTATCAAATTAAGTTAATTGGCCTGGGGATGGGATATCGCTTAGTGGTAGAATACTTTACTTAGCATGCTCAAGACCCTCAATTGTTAGTACTTAAAAAATGTTTTAGTAAAATTAAATTAAATATTCTGACACACACATACACACACAGTATTGAAAGTCTCTTGCTGACACTTTCACAAATAGCTGGGAAACCTTTAGTTTTGTTGGCCTGCAACTCATCCATGCAGCAGAGACTTAGGGAACCAGGGTCAGTACTGCAGGACAGGAATGAAAGAGAGGCAAGTGAAGCCCTACCTTCTCAGAGCTCGTGGTCCAGGAGACTCGTGTATCAGGATATTTAATATAAGTAGGAATAGTCTGTGTGTGAGTGTGTGTGTGTGTGTGTGTGTGTGTGTGTCCTTTCTTTGTCCATTCCCTCAGCCCCTTCACAATTGTGTAATAAATAATAAAATGTACTTGACAATCTCAGGCACCTCTCTGCGCTCCTCTGAAATTGCTAGGCTTCTACACACTTTTTTGTCTCTCACAGCTGCACTCCTATATAGAGAAGTAGCCTGTCTCACTTCAGAAAGGGTGAGAAATTGGCAGAAAAGGTGACAAGGCAGTTTGTTACAAGAGTCTAAAACCCCTACTTCTCAACTTACATCTTTCCATCTCCCCACTGAAAGCGTGCCTGGGAAGCACAAGAGAGTAAGCCTCACACTCCACCCCCACAGCTACCGTGGAATCGGCAGCTTACTGTGGAACTCCTGGTCGGGAGGCCTGCATCCATCCTCACAGCTATGGGGACCTTGCTTCATTCTCACAGTCTGCCCTTACATGTGTGACACTGAGGGTCGTCCACCAGGGACTCATGGGACTCATGGAAAAGAAGCCTCCAAGCAAAGCAATATGTGTGTACCAGTTTCTGCTTGGAGCAGAGGTTCCCTGGAAAGGTTTTTCCTTTCAGAGTTAGCATCACCAGCCTCTCTGTAGTGTGACCAGAAGCATCCAAGAGAGTTGTGAAAGGACAAGAGCCGAATGAAGGAAACGCAGAAGAAATGGGACCCTTGCTGACCGCTGTTTACTTTCACTGTCTGTAGCAATAGCAGAGCTAGTCAATTACATCACCTACCACCTAAATACGTAAATCTCTTAATCCCATTCCAACCACCAAAGGGAAAGAAGAGCACTGAACACCCTGACCCAGAGTTCATTCTGTTCTTGCCTCCTGCCTTGGTTCACGGTCTAAGGGTGAGGTGGCTTTTGATGGTATGCGAGCAGAGATGAAAAATTGCTTCAGATTCCCCTTTTCTAATTGTACCCCAGGACCCCTGGAAGACAGTCATCCTTTTTGCTTCCTGGTGAAAGACCCTAACCCTTCAGGCTCACACCCCCTCAAGCCCAAAAGAATGAGGAACTAAAAAAAAAGGAAAAAAGCTAGTTCCCAGGGCAAACTGACTCAGCCATTACTCAACAACCCCTGCCACAGTGTCACAATGTAAAGAGATTTCTGTTAAGAGATGTGCTCAACTGTGACTGGGATAATTGCAAGTGTTCCAGGAAAGACCACTGTAACCTTTGTGTAACCTCCACTCCCACCCTGATACCCCCCTTGAGGTTTCTGGGAAAAATGTGCATGCGGACGTGATTGTACCCACCCTGTGATCAAGCCATGATCTTGTGAAATTAGCCTCTAGACATAAATCAATCAGAACGAAATTGTATGGGAATTGTAATCTTATGGCTTTTGTGGTTTTTTTTCCTCTTGCCCTCAGGACAAGAGGAGCCCGACTGTACAGCCGCATCAATAAACCTCCTGCTGTTTGCATCAACTGGACCGGAGTCTGGGTTCTTGGGGCACCCACCTGAGAAGGTAGTACACTGGTGAAAGATTTACAACACGCCCCCACGGTCAGGCGTGTTCGCATATGCCTGGCGGACACTTCCGCCTAGCCAGGCCCAGGTCAGGATAGCCATTTCCGGGTCAGGGCATCTCGCGTGACAGAGATGCGTGACGTTTCACTAGCCACGTAAGCGCGCAACGTGGCCATGTGATCTACGCGCTTGCGTGTAGTAGTGACGCTGATCTGTCCACACCCAGCCTTTAAAATCAGGCGCCATGTTCCCGGTTCCCTTCTCTCTCCACACACGTGCTTCCCGCAGGCCTGTTCACTCTCTGTCCCTTTACCTTTAATAAAACTCTTTGTTAGCGGATTCTGTCATGTTTTGTGGCATTTCCTTGCAGGGTAAGAACACAACGCAGCCAAAAAACTAACACCTGGGTCTGGGGTCTATCACTGGTGCCTCACTTTTCCAGTCACATCTTCCTGAGGAACCCTTTTGCAGTTCTCCTAATTTAGGGTTCTGAATTCTCTCTGTATTTCCTTCGCAAGCACACACTGTCCAAAGAATTCTGCCCAGTGTGCTTCTTAGAAGGCTCTCCAATCTCACTCTGTGGAGGGATGTTTGTCTTCATCCTCATGACCATCTAATAGTGGACATGGTTTCATTGCACCTCCGCATCCTAGATTCAGAGTACGCCATTTTGTAGTGCTTCATTGGCAGTAGGAGACCTCTCCCGTCTTTTAGATGGTTCAGCTTTCCTGTAGTGCTCATCTCAGAAAGTCCCTTCTTAGAGCCTCATGGTCTGGAGAAACATGCAAACGGATTTAAGGGCATAGGACCCCTTTACTCAAGGGCATGAGCCTCTTCAGACACACAGTGATATACAATCTGTGAACTTCTATTTATCGTAGGAATGAAGTAGCCTTTCTTTTAAGTGTAAACCCAACCTGCTGCTTCTGTTGCCTTACCTTGGTCTTTGAATTCTCCATCTTGTCTTTCTAGGTTTTTCTTCCGTGGAGTTAGAATTCTATTTTATCAAGAAGCCTTTGCCCAGTATCTACAAGACAGACTTTACTCTTGTGTTATGAACCGGAAATCTGTTTCTCTCTCGAGATGGACTGTGCATCTAGTACTTTGGAACAGTGACTGGAAGTCACCCAGGTTCTCTCTGAACCTTGGACAATGTGGAAACTGCAGAAATCTCTGTCCATCTCTGTGGGCCCGGCCGCTGCTTTGTGCAGTGGTCAGCCTGTTCTTTGACATTTGCGTGAGTGAGCTAACCAGTTCTGCAGAGCACACAAAGGGTTCCTGCAGTCAGCTCAGAGGCTGTGCTCTGCGGTGTGCGTTGATAACGGAGCTTTGCTGCAGATCTCTTTTACCTGGGAAACAGATATTATGGCGTTTACAGAAAGCATCCATAGGGATTGAAAAGTAGCAGTTGAGGACTGTTCTCTGACGTTTCCAAGACTTCAACTGTGTTCTCTAGTAATATCAACACCTTCTTTCAGACATCTGTGCGTAGGTCACCAAATAGATGATAACAAAGAAAGTGGGGGTGTGGGGGGTTCCTTCAAAGCAGAGGAAGAACTTCTACCCACAGTTGTTTCTTTCCTTATGGATAGCATGAGAGCCACAATTAATTGCTATGACACTGAAGCCACAGTGTGACAATGGCTCAGGGTCCTGACATTGAAGCCACACCTCAGTGTGACAATGGCTCAGGGTCCTGACATTGAAGCCACACCTCAGTGTGACAATGGCTCAGGGTCCTGACATTGAAGCCACACCTCAGTGTGACAATGGCTCAGGGTCCTGACATTGAAGCCACACCTCAGTGTAACAATGGCTCAGGGTCTTGGGATTGAAGCCACACCACAGGGTGACAATGGTTTCAGGTTCTCTAATACTTAGTCTTCCCTCTGTGGTCCAGTGTCTGTCTGTCTGGGCTTGTCACAAAGCCAGTCATTTAATTGAGCAGGCAAATAGATAAATATCCAAAGCACAGGGAACAGAATGAATCAGTAAACATTTATTAGTCTACACAGATATGAGAGCAACATCAGCAATTCTGAAGCATGATTCGAAACAGGACTAATATACAACATTTTCAGTCCTTGAAGAGTATAAAAAAAAGTCATTATTCCAGGGTAAAGGCATAAGATACAAACATTGTTAGATTTTGTTTCCACCAGGTCTATTGACAGATGGCATCTACAGAAGTATTCAAAATACTACTTATTATTCAAGATACTTCCCTGCTCTTCAAAGAATATAAGTTTGTGTTGTCTGTTTCTTTTTGTGGTGTCTTTTTTCTTTTTTTACAGTATTCAGGATCAAACCCAGGACCTCACATGTGCTAAGCAAGTGTTCTACCCCCACAAGCTACTCTGTCCCCAGTCCTGAGAACCTTACCAAATGAGTAGTTTAATTGGATTACTTCTTATGAGATATTAGTTACTAGCACCGTAGATCATAAATTAGGGGTTTATTTTTTAAATTAGGATAAAGATAATATGAATTTTATTTAAAAACTGACAAACATTAACATGAAAGAGAACTGAGTCTGAGTAGATGCTATAAAACATAGTAACTTTTAAAAGAGTGCTTTTAATTTGTGGTGTCAACTCTCATCCTTCTGCTTGCTACCCACTGAGTGCAGCGACTGACTTTAAAGTCTTTGTATTTTTTCAAAGTATCTAAAAACCTAAATAGTCAATAAATGGGACTGAAAGATTGAGCAAGGTAAGATCATATAATGATCATAAAAGTCATTTCTTTATAAACCGTATCGAACATCCCACCACCCTTTGTAAAACAATGTAGCAGCATCTAGAGTAGTGATGGCGTTGTACCCTTCCAGGTCTCCATCCCTCATGGTTGCTGTCCATGAGGCTGATTTCACTAGACCATATCAAACAACTTCCTTCCCCTGAATTCCACTCATGGTCCAGCCGTGGGAACTAACAAAAGCTCGAGGAAGAAGGAAGAAAGAGAATGAGCATTAATTCCTAAGTCACGCTCTTTATCCTCCACAGAGCTCACAGCTCCAGCCAAGGGGTCTCTCCTGTACTGACAGCTACACTTCCCCCAAGTCCTGGATTCCCTAAATCAGTGCCTCTCCACACCCTTTCAGACCTAGATCTGAGAAGGCTCCCAACTACGCTACATCCTGATGGTTTCTCTTGACCCGCTCAACACTGGTGCATGTGTGTGCCACGTGTGTGCCACGTGTGTGCCACGTGTGTACTGCTGACATCCTGCTTCAGACAGCAGTTAGAAAGCCAAACTCAGACTTAGGTAACAAATAGTTCGTTGAATCATGTAACTGAAAGATGCAGGCATCTGGCTTCAAGTCAGCTCAAGTGACATCCTCAAGGCTGTTAGAACTGAAGGCTTTGTCAATGAGACTGTCGCTTCAATTATGGTATCATGAAGTCTGTGTGTCCCTTATTTCAGCATAGCCAGTGTGATAGCAAAAAGCAGACAGCAACCGCAAGAGACTTCCACAGCGTTCAGGACATGAACATGGAAACACCAACTCCCTGCTTCATGTGGGACCTGATCAAGACGAGGAAAAATGGAATGGTGTGAAGGCACAGATGGTCTCGCCAGCTAGAGAGGGGAGAAACGAGGAAGAGAATGGACAGGTCCAGTCTGGGTGGAGAGCCACCGTAGCGGAAGGGGAGGAGCAGGAAAATTAAGTGGAGAAGGTCTTTCTCGCTACTGGCACTGAAGCCTCGTGGGTAACTGAAAGCAAGAGGATCATGGCGCCAGCGGCAGGGGCCAGAAGAGTGAGAAGCAGCCAGAGCAGCCGGTCCGAGAGTGCATGGGGAGTTCAGCTATGGGAAGCCTGTGCCAGTGCGGAGGTCCTGTGTTCAGCCCGTGAGAGTGCTGGTGCCTGGACCCTACCCCAGTCACCACCACGGGTTCGCCCTGTTGCAGCTCCAAGAGCTAGAGAGCATTTTCCAAGGCAGTCATTACCCCAGTCCTAAAGAAGCGAACGGGTGTGACTGAAGCCAGGGTGCAGAAATGGTTTTGGAAGAGGAAGAACAGTACAGGAGATATAAGATCTATCAATGCACAGAGCTGCTCCTCCTACTTCCCAGAACATCTTTCTCTGAAGATTACGGAGGAGCCCTAGAGAGCCACCCTTGCTCAGGGGCCACCAAAACCCTTTTACTACATGCTGATTTCCTCAGTATTTGTTGTATATGCAGTAAAGATGTAAATTCCAAGGAAAAGGAAAGAAAGAAAAAAAGGAAGAAAGAAAGAAAGAAAGAAAGAAAGAAAGAAAGAAAGAAAGAAAGAAAGGAGGAAGGAAGTCAATGACCCTGAGAATGGGTGCTAAGTGCTCATTTCTTGTCCAAGAGGTCACAGATCTGCCAAGACAGGTGACTAAAGGTGGTGATGATCTCTTTCATGCACATTCTGGTCACTACCCAACTGGGGCTTTATGAAGACACAGCTTTAGACCAGAGGCCACCAGAGACACGTAGGCCTCAGTCACAAGGACATCGACGCACTGGTACAGCAGGCGTTTGGTCCATCAGAGATACTACAGCTAAATATCTGAGTCTGGGTGACTGACATAATTAAATTTTATTTCTCACATTTGGAAAGCTGGGAAGCCTGAAACAAGGCTCCCTTGGCTTTAAGGTCTCAGAGCTCTTTCTTTGCTTCTAAGATGGAGCCTTCTTGCTGTGTCCTCACAAGGATAGGCAGAGAGCAAACAGGGCTAAACTCTTTCCCAGAAGACCTTCTGAGGGCATAAAGGCCGTCTGTGATGGCAGAGCCCTCGTGGCCAGCTTCTGGCAAGTTGACAACCAATATTAACTACACCTCCATTTTCTTATTTGTGAAATGAAAGTCTATAACGCCTCTAGCCATTAAAATTCTATGCTGTATTTACCCACATGCATGCTTGTACGTATGCATTTGTGTATTTATTTATTGATGGAGAAAAGAGGCAGGGACATGAGTCTTGGTGCTACTATGGCTACTATGGTCTAGTTTGCATATGTTAAACCGTGAACATCTTACAGGGAACCCAGCCAGTGGTTTTCATGCCTACAAACATTTTCTGCTAAGTTGAGAAAATTAAAAGCAGAAAACTCAACAAAGAACAACGGAAAAAATAATAATGAAACACTCCTCTGTGTCTGTGGTTTTCGTTGCTTCTAAGTCCGATTCTCAGATTCTGATATTCAGACACAAGACTGATGCACACACAAACTCACAGAGACTGTGCAGTGTGCCCGAGACCCACACAGATTCAACAGATGGGGTCCCACCACTGAGAGGGGACATGGACATAGGCTCCCACTCCTAAACAAGACGCTGTCTTCAGTTGATATCTGTTGGCAAAAAGAAAGTCAGTTTTCTCTAATACAGTGTCACTGGGTATATCAGCCACAATCCAGGGTAGATCCCATGCCCAGAGTAGCTGGTCAACACAAAATAAATTCGATGGTATTTTTTCATTTTGCTTTTGGGAGGTTTATTTATTTATTTTTTAATAATGATTTTTATTTTCTTTTATTGTTTCTTGTTTTTTTCTTTTTTCTTTTTCTTTTTTTTTTTAAGAGAGAGAAAGAAAGAACATGAGTTGGATTGATATGGAGGCAGGGAGAATCTGGAAGGAATTGGGAGAGGGAGAAATATGATAAAAACAATACTGTTGCCTGGCGATGGTGGTGCACGCCTTTAATCCCAGCACTCGGGAGGCAGAGGCAAGCGGATCTCTGTGAGTTCGAGGCCAACCTGGTCTCCATAGCGAGTTCCAGGAAAGGCGCAAAGCTACACAGAGAAACCCTGTCTCGAAAAACCAAAAAAAAAAAAAATACTGTATGAAAAAACTGTTTCATTTAAAAGTTTTAGTAGCCGGGCGGTGGTGGCACACGCCTTTAATCCCAGCACTCAGGAGGCAGAGCCAGGCGGATCTCTGTGAGTTCGAGGCCAGCCTGGGCTACCAAGTGAGTTCCAGGAAAGGCGCAAAGCTACACAGAGAAACCCTGTCTTGAAAAACCAAAAAAAAAAAAAAAAAAAAAAAAAAAAAGTTTTAGTAATGGGGCAGGCACAACCAACCAGCAGCTACTTTGGTCCCAAGCGGGCCTGAATCTGCAGAGGACACAGATGCTCCCCTTCCCCGGACTTCTTGGTCAGGGCGGGCACAATCAACCAGGAACCCGCACAGTGCCTCTGGAGCACAGCGGTCAGGCACCATCATACCAAGGGCCATCCGAGGTTTCTAGGCCCAGAGAACAGGAGAAAGGAAAGGTCACAGCTCTGTGCCATGCCTTGAGACTTGGGCGATTAGGACTCAACCAAGCGCCACCTGTGACCCAACCAAGAGCCCTAGCGCCAGGCTGTCGGGCACCACTGTGGTGAGAGAGTACAGGGTGGGGAGGTAGAAAAGAGGGAGGGGTGGAAAGGCTCATGGGCTGGGGAGAGAGGCGGATCTGGAGAGGTGAGGGCTATCGTGAATGACCTGCTTGCTGCCTGAGTCCAGGGCGATATCCGATCCGGGGCTATGACCCAGGGCCAGGTCTTGGTCCAGGGCCTTGGAGCAGCCAAAGATGCCTGTGTTAATGTCTGAGGTTCCTGTTGCCGCTGGGGTCGTGCAGGGGCCTGGGGTCTGGGCCACCACCTGGGCCCTGATGGTATCCTAGGGCCATGCTGCCACAGCTACCATGCCAATATGGGGATCCTGCACAGCCACTCTGGACCATGGTGACATCCTGGCCCAGGCTGCTGCCAAAGACCATGTCTGGGTCCATGGTCCAGCTGTGGCCTGGGTCTATGTTGATGTCCTTAGCCCATGTTGCCTCCAAGGGCCACAGTAATGCCTGGGGTCTGAGCTGCAACCTGTGACCATGTTGATGTCCGAGGCCTGTGCTGCTGCTGGGGCCAGGCCGATTTGGGTGACCGGTGCTGTCAACGGGGGCCATGGTGTTATCCAGATCAGGATTGTGGCCAACAGCCATGTCTAGGTCTGTGGCCCTACCCCCGCCAAGGTCTGTGTTGATGTCTGTAACTCCTGAGACCATCAAACACCAAGCTGATACTGGGGATCTGGGCTGCCACCTGGGGCCATATTGATGGCCAAGGGCCATGCTGCCCTGGGGGCCAAGTTGCTTGCACCATGACCTAGGACCCAGGTGACATCCAGGCCCAGGCTGCTGCATAGGACCATGCCTGGGTCTGTGGTCCTACCACAGCCAGGGTCTATACTGATGTCCATGGCCCGTGTTGCCACCAAAGACCCAACCCATGGCCATGAGGGTGTCCAAGAATCATGCAGCTACCAGGGACATGCTGATCTGAGAGGTCTGCACTGTCACCCCGGAGCTATGGTGTAGCCCAGGCCAGGGCTGCCGCTAAAGGCCATGTCTGGATCAGTGGACCTACAGCAGTCAGGGTCTGAGTTGATGTCTGTGGCTCTTGTTACCATCAAGAGCCATGCAGAAAACCAGTGTCTGGTCAGCCACCTGAGACCATGCTGGTGTCCGAGGACCATTCCACTGCTGGGGCCATGCTGATCTAAGTGGCCAGTGTAGCCACCTGGGGACCATGGAGACATCAGGGCACTGGTTGCTAGCTAGGGCTATGTCTGGGTCTGTGGCCCTGCAGCAGCTGGGATCTGGGGTAGTGTCCATGGCTCCTGTTACCACTGAGGGTTCTGCAGATGCCCAGGGTCTGGTCAGCCACCTGAGACCATGTTGGTGCCCGAGAGCCATGCTGCCACCAGAGCCATACAGATCTGGGTGACCTGTGCTGCCTCCAGGCCGTAGTGACATCCGGCCTGAGCTGCTGCCATGTCTGGGTCCGTGGTCCTGCTGCAGCTGGGGTCTGTGATGATGTCCGTGGCCTGTGTTAGCACAAGGGCTCAGTGGAGCAATGCTGTACTGAGCCAGCCCTGCCCTTCTCCGGCCCTGGGATAGCTGACCCTACCCCTCGCTGGATAATGCAGCAGGAGAACTGTCCCTGCCCCCTTAGGAGACACCTGGTCCCCTGCCCTCACCTCAGGTATGGACCTCACCTAGAGCTGACCCTGTTGTCGGGGGCGCAGATGAGCCAGCTCTGAGGACTTGAGAGCAGGAGAACTGGCCCTGCTCCTTGGGGCAGGAAGCATTGGGTGAGCTAGCTGAGGCAGTGTTGGAGAGCTCACCTGGGCGATGACCATGAGGGAAAGCTGGGGTATCGACAAACCCAGCTATCACCCAGGTCCAGAACTAGGGCTATGAGTTAGCCCACCCCAACATCCACCAAATGTATGAACTGTTGGAGCGTGTGAAGGGGACAAACCTACAGATTCAAAACTGCAAGAAATCCAAGACACAGGACAACCGCAGGCCGTCCAAGAGGGGCCCCAGTGGGAGCCCGTGAGGGGTGGTGTAGCAGGGGCCAGAGACCTCAAGGCAGACCAGTGAACCCTTGCAAGTAAAGATGAACGGACTGAAGAGTAAACCGTGTGACTCACTGGGCCACATTACAGCTTCCACGAAGAGAGTCTCCTGATTTGTTTTGTTTTGTTGTTTGTTTGTTTTGGTTTGGTTTTTTTTTTTCTTTTAAATTTGGTTTTGATTCGGGGAGGAGGTTGCAAGGGCAGAGGGCAGATGCGAGGTGACAGGGAGATGAAGATGTGAAATCTACAAAGAATCAAAAGTTAAAAATAAAAATAAACTGAATTTTAAAAAACAACAAAAGATGAATGTTTCCAGCACATGGCGGCTGATGTGCCTCCTCACCCTGCCTCTGTGGACGGTAGGCAGAGTGTGCTAACCGAAGGAGTCAAGATTGGCAACTCTTACTCTCAGGAGGCTGATCCACTTCATCACACGCTCACCTCCGGAGCACCTGATTTCCCAAATGACCAATATGGACAGGTTTATTTGTTCCTATTAAGAGTGATGTGCCCCATTTTTACTCATTTCTCTAGCTTGGGACATTTTGACCCAGTGCTAGGACACCACAGTGTCAGGCCTGGCAGGAAGTGTTGTCCTTCATTCCTGAGCTTGAGTCCAGACTACTGGCTCATATGGACGTGTGCTCAACACCTGAGACCTGCAGTCCCCATATTGGGCACATCTTGGCTGATGGAGGAGTCCTTTGACCTTCAGTGACACTGGCTGCTGATCTGCACATAATTTGGCCTAAAAACATCGGGATGTATGTTCATGAGGCTCAGAAAATACACAAAGAGTAAAAAACCTGCATTTCAACCCTGTCCTGCAGCCATGCTACGCCTTCCGGGCACAAGTGAGCATGCACTCTTCCTTCAGCTTTCGGTCTGTATGCTGAAATGCCTGACAGGGTGCTTGTGGGAGTTACTTCATTCTCATTTTGGGGACATTCAATGTCCAAGATAGAGTATGAGAGCTACTGGCTTGCCCTCTGATGGGAATGAATGACAGTGTATCATGGGAGAAGCAGCATGCATCAGAGTGAACAGTCAAGTCTCAAACTGGAGGGGAAGGAGAAAGAGGAGAGAGAGAAACATGGATCCCTGTAGCAAGCGTTTCTCTGTCCTGCCAGCCTACTCCCAAATCACTACATAGAGAATTAATATTAATTATAAATAATAGGCCGATAGCTTAGGCTTGTTACTAACTAGCTCTTACAACTTAAATTAACCCATTTCTATTAATCTATGTGTTGCCACGTGGCTCATGGCTTTACCTGTCCTCCAGCATGTGTTGTTCCCTCTGCCTACCCCGCCTTTCTTCTTCCCAACATCCTCTGTGTCTGGCTATCCTGCCTATACCTCCTGCCTAGCTAATGGTCATTTAGCTTTTTATTAAACCAATAAGAAGGCACCTTTGCAAAGACCCATCTTCACAGTGTACAAAAAGATTATTCCACAACAGATCCCATGATCCCCTTGAGCAGCATGATTCCATGACCTATGAGCTTTCCACTAGCTCCATCTAAGGTCCACAGTATCTCCTAATGCTATTGCCCTGGGGAACAAGCCTTTAACATGTGGACCTGTGGAGGAAATTCAACCTCCAAACCACAGTGTGCTTTATTATGATTATGATTAATAGGGTCTCACTAATTAGCTCTGGCTACAACTTGCAATGTAGACCAGGATGGCCTGAAAATCAAAAATCTTTCCTTGGCCACCTAAATCCCAGGATTAAGGTATAAGCCACCACACCTGATTGACAGCACACTTTAATAAATGAGAAATGATTTGATGAGTAGATGTGCTTGTGGTACAAGTTTAAGGACGTGAATCCAAATCCCAAGAACCTACATAAAACTAGGTGCGTGGCATGTGCTTCTGCAATCCCAGCATTCCTATAGGAAGATGAGAAACAGAGGCTGCAGATTCCAGACCCTTCTGGGCTAGCTTGTGCATGCAGCAAGAAAGCAGCAAGAAAACTCTGTCTCAAACACAAGGCAAGCATGGATGTCACCCAAGATGATTGTCCTCTGACCTCCACAAGTTTGCCGTGGTGTACATGCTCCTGCATTCCCACACAAAGGCGTACACACACATTGTAAATACATATTGTACATATACAAATATAGAAATAAAATAAAATTGCAAAGAAATATGCTCCTACTGCAAATAAGTATTAATGTCTCTTTCTTCTTCAGACATTTTTCTTCCCCATGATTCTATCTGTACTAATTAGCACTATCTGTACTAATAAGTTGGGGTTCTCACAGAATAAATTAACTAAATTATTTCAAAATAGTTATCTAAACTGTTTCCTACTTCCTTCAAAAAGGTGTATAATATTCCATTGTGTGCCCCAACCATGGTTTATGTAACTAGTCCTCTGCTGATAGATTTTTTTTCATACTTCTATTTTTTTAGTAATATGTACATGCAAGTTCATAAAGGTAAAAGTATGTCTATAGGACAAGTTTCTGAAACTTATAGATTGAGCCAAATGGGCTTATGCAATTACAATTTTCATTGCATTACTAAGTTGCATTCCATATAAATTGCACTAATGTTAATCCTGCCAGGAAGGTGAGTGTCCATCACTCAGCACACACGCTACAATTCTACCAAAAGTATTGCTCTTCCTTATTCTGGTTGTGACCAAGAGCCATTGATGCTCATGGACAGGACCCTGTCAGAGTTTGGCTGTGAATTCCCTCACATGACAAGAAGTTCCAGATACTCTGCCTCCTAGAGAGCTCTGCCTGTGTCTCCTCTTCAGGTAGATGCAGCAGGAACCTACTCCATGTCTATGCCCAACAAGATAGGAAGGAGGCCAATTCCAAAACTCCAGGAAAGGAAGCTGCATGGAAAACCATATGACAAGAGCTGTGCTCCTCAGCTGAGGACATAGCAGACCACTGCCTCTCACAGAACATAGACTGAACAGTGCAGTTCCCGCCCCCTCCAGTCTTTTTCCAGGCTTCCTGTTGGCTCAGCCTAACCTGAAGCTAAAGGCAAGAGGGGCATTGATGCCTGTAGTTCACTGCATGTCAGCCACTGCATTAGAAAGCAGGTGGAGAAGATCAAGAAAGGTCTTCAGGGCTGCCCTCCAATGATGAACTCTACATTTCTTTGAAATCTGATCTCCAGATTCTTTACTTTGATTCTTGGTCCTAAGAGTCATGACTGCACAAGATTTCCCTTGTAGATTTTTTTCCTGGTTTGTGGCATGGTCATTCATTAGCATAGAAGCTACAGTTGTTTGGGGGTCACTTATAATATGTTAAAGTTCATAATCTAAACCTTGGATACAACTTATTAACACAGAATCATGAAGAAGAGACATTAATACTCATTTGCACTAAGAACATGTTTTTTAATTTAATTTTATTTTTATATTTATGTACAATGTGTATGTACAAGTATGTGCATGTACAATTGTGTGTGCCATTCACACTCACTGTTTAAGTCATACATAGAGGTATTAAAATTTTAAGGAGTTTATTTGAGCAGAGAACACTTCATAGATTGGGCAGCATCCAGAACCAGAAGAGAGTCACCCCTGCTGCCTCAGGGCTGGCCGTGAGCTTCACAAGCTGAAGGTAGAAATATGACAAAAAAAAAAATACATTTAAAGGGTTACATAGAAAGACTCAGGTAGAGGCGAATTGGTACTTTCTGATTGGTAGTCTCCCTTTTCTTGTTGTGGTTGTAAGGTGCATCAGTTTGATTGTGTGAAAACTTAATATTCTGGAACCACTCTAGCTTGCAGGGTCCCCTACGTTGAAAAAGTGTTGCATGGTATTGATGTTCAAAGCTCAATAGCACTTCATTCATGCTCAACTGTGTGTGAAAGACCAGCTACGCTTTGTGTTTTTGTTTTTGATTTTGTTTTTTACCAAATGTCCCTATTCCTGGAAAATTGCTAGAATCTTCAGGGAGCTTACTTGTCAATCATGGTCATTATTTGCCTTTCTGTTAGCTGGACTGGGCCTCTCCAAACTCAAGGGTAGTCAGTCTCACAGAGGAATACATCAGAACTGAAGCTACCCCATGCCTGTGGCTTCCTCTGGCTACTGATGGAATGGGGATTGACCTAGCATCCTGCTATTGTGTGGGTAGAAATGGCACAGGAATGCTGCCCTGGAGGTTAGTCATCCAAACAGCTGATCTTTCAAAATGAGAACATTCCCTCTGCTGTGCACCCAGTTGCAAAGGCACAGAGCCCCACTACAAGGTTGCCTGGACCTAAACCACTAAAACATTCGTACACAATTCTTCCAACTGACAGTCATATAAAGTGCCAGAGGTCTATGCTAAGGTAAAATGCTTCCTGATTTCATGTCCATATCAGACATGGTGTTCGCATCCTTCACTGAGAGCAGTGTCTTTTTCTTGGAAGGATGTTTAGCTGTGGGTAAACATCCATTGTATCAATATGTTATAAATTACATATATTATATCAGTAGATATAGTAAGACTCATCTAAAGAGAGGCTTTCGAGGTTCTCTCCACAAAAACCACACAAGCTCTTTTCCAGGCCTCACCCAAAAAAGGAGGCAAAAGTCATTGCTGCAGAGGTGTCACCAATGGGGACAGTGCAGCCTGGGTGAGGTGAGAAGCTCAGTACCAAAGTCACCACGTCAATTCTCATTCACAAACTGCTCCCAAGTGACCATCTTAGGTCAAGCCAACATGAAATTTAATAATAACATTAATGAACAAATTGATTAATAAGTGTAAAAAGTGATAGCAACAGAAGACTAGCATTTGGCAAATACTGAGAGCTGCTGGTAACAAAAGACCATGAGAGTACATAGTAGGTGACAACTAGTGCTCAGAAGGTCAACCTATCAGAACCAAGGGCTCGGTTAGAGGAAACCATCACCAAGGCGTTATGGAATTACTGCCTTTTGAATGAATTGGCAGTCCTTTGTTGTAAACTTCTTGTGCAATAACAGCTATGATATCTCCCCATTTACCGTGCATTTCCATGTTATGTGTACATGCAATCTCACGATTGCATCTCAATCTTATGGGCACACATATCTGTGGATAGTCTAGAAGATGCTTTCTTATTTAACTGTACAATTTTTATAACTAGAAACATACTAAAATATGCTTCATACTAGGTCTATTGTTCCATGGGGACTGCAGACACTTAGAGATCTTGTTCTCCATCCTTAGCCACTGACAAGGTAAATATTAGACAGACAAAATGTCTTCATAGAACTTTCACAGAGCAGAATTGCGGGTGCCTGGCCTTGTTGGGTCAAAACCCTTCAGAAGAATTATAGTGAACCAGAACTGATAGTGCAGGTGTCTGGCCTTGGTATACCTTAGTCCTTCAAGAGATCAATAGCACCTGTGCTGCCCTAAGCTTCCTCCACCGGCACCTCCCCACTCAGATTCAAAAAACAATTAACACTTTGTATTTATTTCTACACCAGTTTTTAATGCAAGATTTTAGGCTCAGTAGACTAATTATGTATAGGTCCTGAGATTCAGGTCACTAACAGAAAAAGGCTGTTAACTGACTAACCATATCTGGATATTATTAATCACATAAAATAGCACACTTATTCTTTGCCTTTTCCTTAAATCTCTTATAGGTGTAATTTCTTCCCTTGTAAGCCTTGTAGCTATCCCTTTAAGAGATAGCCAGAACTTTTTATAACCTACAGCTGTTGTCAGTCACCAATCAAGCTGACCAAGTCTTTGCCAAGTGTGACTCTCACCAGAATACTTGTCCTTGAGAGTTTACTTTGTAGTTTTTACTAACAAGTTGTTAATGAATGTGTATATATGTGCTGGGGGAACAAGAAGAGAGGAAGATGGGCCGGGCGGTGGTGGCGCACGCCTTTAATCCCAGCACTCGGGAGGCAGAGCCAGGAGGATCTCTGTGAGTTCGAGGCCAGCCTGGGCTACCAAGTGAGTTCCAGGAAAGGCGCAAAGCTTCACAGAGAAACCCTGTCTCAAAAAACCAGGGGGGAAAAAAAAAAAAGAAGAGAGGAAGATGGAAAGAACTAGATAGAATAATGACGGAACAGCAGGAGGGACAGAGAGGAGCTAAGAATGAGAACAGAAAAGATGTGTATAGAGAATTGATTTAGAAAAATAAAGTGAATGGACTAAAAAGCTTGGTGTGCTTAGATTCTTTCAATATCCTTAAATTCAGATTCTTAGCTGGTTGTTAGATTCTTCCACAGACCCTGGGAGAAATCAATAGGGGCTGGACCTCATTTGCTTTCGATAGGCAAACCCCATGTTAATAATTATTTCTGATGATGGTTAATAGATGCTAGAATTAGTCAAAGAATGATGAAAAGCAGAATGTGTCCAGCATTCCAGAGTATCCCTCATCAGATGCTTAGCCACCTCAGGGAAAGAGCTGTGCAGTGCTAACTCCTGGACAAGCCAAGCCCACTAAGTGCTCAGCTGTGTCCCCGTCCACCCCCGCCCCCGACAGGATGCAGAAGGAAATGCCACCTTTGCAATGTCTTGCCAGAAATGTATAACCTGAATTTAATTATAACTGGGCAACTAGTAGTCTAGAAAATAACTGCTGGACCCTTGTTAAAGAGCCTAAGTCATGAAAGACAAACTGAGCCATCCCAGGGTAAAGGAGACCAGGGGTCCAAGATGGCAGCAGCATGCAGATTAGGAGCTGCAGTTGAACTGTGGAAGGACCACAGTAGCACAACTGACAGATTTTTAATGAGGAACCTAGATTTGTTAATAATGCCATTATGATTATAATTTCTAGTTTTGAAATGGATCCATAATGATATAAACTGTTTGAATCTGCAGAACCCAAGTTTTCAAACCTAAGAAGCAGGTGAGAATTCATCACACTATTTTTGCTACTTTCTAACATTCTAAATAAGTCTAAAAGTATTTCAAATGGGAAAATTGTAAATGATTAAAATTTAATTTAAGAAATGCAGCTGACCCAGATGTGGTGGTGCACACCTTTAATCCCACTGCTGGGATGGCAGAGGCCGATCTCTGTGAGCAGGAAGCCCACTTGGTAAACAGAGAGAGTTGCAGGTTGTTGCTCTACAAACTGAGACCTTCAAAAAAGGGGGAGACGACAGAAAAGAAGGAAAGAAGGAAGAGAAAAAAGTAAAGTTGAACAAAATTCACTTATTACAATATTGCTTTACAGAGAGTTTAAATACATATTTAGAGAAATACCTTTATTCTGTTAAAAATATTTTAATTATTTATTTTTTGAGATTATAATTACGCCTTTTCTGCTTTCCTTTTCCTCTCCCCAAACCCTCCCATATACCCCTCCTTTGCTCTCTTTCAGATTTATGGCCTCTCTTTTCATTAACTGTTGTATACATATATGTATATGTATACACATGTATATTCAAAATGCCCCATACAGCCTGGTCGGTCTGTATAATGTTACTTGTATGTGTGTTCTCAGGGCTGACCATTTGGTGTTGGACAAGCAGCTGGGGTGCTTCCTGGGGGAAGACCATTTCTCCTGCTCTCAGCGTTCCTTAGCCGCCTGCAGCGCTTTGTGTGGGGTGGGGCATGGCGGGCTCCCCAGCCACTTTTCCACATCTGCTGCTGTTGTCCTTGCTCAGCCCATGTGTAGGCAGTCATGTTAGTGAGATTTTAGGGGTGTAAACTTCTGGCATTTCTAGGAGACAGTCTCACAGCAAACTCCCCCAGTCTTGCAGACTTTCCCTCTTTCCTAATGATCCCTGAGCCTTAGGTTTGGGAGTTGTATTGTAGATATATCCCTGGGGACGGGGCTCGACAACTCTGTATTTTGATTGGTTGTGGTTTTCTGGTCTGGTCTCCATCTGTTGCAAAGAGAGTTTCCTTGATGAAGGGTGCAGACTTCACTTGTTGGTGAAATAAGGACAAATATTTAGTAGTTAGGGACTCTGCTGGTTTAGTAAAGTGATGGTTGTGGGTTCTCCTCCAAGACACACGGCTTCACTATCCCTAGGTAGTTGCCTAGGTTTCCAGTACCAGCCACGATTTTCCTCTTGTTGAGAGAGTCTTAAGTCCAATTAGAGAGCTGTTGGTTACAGTCAAGATATGTGTACCGGTATTGCACACATATCTTGTGTTAGAGTTATTGTGCCATGCTGCTCATTGTGGTTCACAAGCATCATAGCTGGGTGGGACTGTTGGCTGTTTCCCTCCTTTGTAGGCTTACAATTAGACTAGACACACAATCATTTCTTTTAATTAATTATGTGTTAAATTATATGGGAATTTTAAAAAGCATATTCTGAACTTTCAGCATTTATTTTATTACCAAAAATTGAAAGTCAAGGTAACAACTATATATGAAAGGACTTTAGGAATCCTGGTCTGTCCTGGTAGCAATGTGAACAGATCCCTGCTTGTACCTACCATTTCCTAAGTATACCATTCTTCACACTGTCAATTTCCAGGAGGAAGGTAGAGAAACTCTACCATTTAGCCAATGCAAAAATCAAGATCCCAAGTCCCTTTCCTTAAGAGCAACAAGAAACTATGGAGCTAGAGAAATGGGTCAGCAGTTAAGAGCACTGTTCTTGTAGAGGATCCAAGTTTTGGTTCCCAACACCCCTGGGTGGCTCACAATTGTCTCTTACTGCAGATCTAGAGGATCTGATGCCCTATTCTGGCCTCCAGGGGACCTGCACTCACCCCCATACACAACTATACACGTAATTACAAGCAAGACAGTACCTACTACTTTCACTTCCCTGTTTTCCCTGAGGTATAACATTTCAAACGCATTGAGTTTTCATTTACCAGGGGAGGAGAAAACATGTACAGCCTAGAGGTAACATACAGACTACCTACAAAAATAAATGGATCAACAGGAAGCAGGTAAGAATATAAGACACAGAGCTGGAGAGATGGTCTTCAAGATGACCCAGGTTCAATTCCCAGCAGCCACATGGTGGCTGACAACCATCTCTAACTCCAGTTTTAGAGGAGCCAATGCACTTTTCTGGCCTTCACAGGTCTCAGTCACAGGCATGGTACAAAGACATGTATGTAGGCAAAACACCTACACATGTAAAAATAAATTCTAAAAAAAGAATATAAGACATTCTATTTTAGCAGTTTCCTTTAGGGAAATACATGAATAACTAATAACTTAATTCGATGGTAGATTACTAATTGCTAATTATAATAGCCTACAGCAAATTATTTAGGTAACTAGACAAAACACCTGTTTTCTGCCCTGTTACTCTTCACTCCTGAGATTCGTCATTAATGTACACCAGGCGAACATCAGTACTTGGGCAGAAGTCGGGAAATCATGTAAGAACAATGGGAGGCGACAGTGTCCATCTCCACATGGGGTCCAGGCCTAGCTCTGGTTTTCTTGGTCCCCACAACTCCTAGGAACTCTGTGCCAGTTGATCCTCTCCCATCTGTCCCCCATATTATTACCTGTAACACAAATTGCTAAACGGTCTTATTAATTAAAAAAAAAACCCAGAGCCAGATATTGGGGTGAAAGCTGAAAGATCAGAGAAGCAAGCCAACCATATTCTTACCTCTACAAAATCCTCAACCTCAAGAGAGTAAGTTCCTGTTTCCTCACACCTTAAATACCTTTCTGTGTCCTGCCATATTACTTCCTGGGATTAAAGGTGTGTGTCACCACTGCCTGGTTGTGTTTCTCTCATGTAGCCCATGTGGCCTTGAACTCACAGAGATCCAGACAGATCTCTGCCTCCCGAGTAATAGGATTAAAGGTGTGTGCCACCACTGCCTGACCTCTATGTCTAATTTAGTGGCTGGCTCTGTTCTCTGATCCCCAGGTAAGCTTTATTGGGGTACACAATATATCACCACAATTACCTATTATTGTAGATGTTTAGTTTGCACAGAAAACAAGTTCAAGATTCTACTAACCTATGAGGATCTGTTGGCCTTTCTTTAAAAAAAAAAAAAAAAGGTTTCATGATTTAGGATTTCAAAATCTTGCCTGGCCTCTTAAATTTCTGGTAGGAAGCAGGCTTGTGGGGGAGTGGTCTCCACAGGTCTCTGTTCTCAAGTGAGTTTGCACTGTGTGTGTGAGGAGGCGTGATCTCTTGAGGTCTCTGTTCTCAGGTAAGTTTGCACTGCGAGAAGTCAAGCGAAAATGGCCAGTTCCTAGACTCAGGAGTTTTGCACAGTGAAATGTTTCTTTAGTCAAAACTAGGGGAACCTCTTAATGGTTCTCTCTAAATTCCATGAAGGGTTACATAGACCACAGAGCCTTGGGCAATAATAAAAGCATCCCAACAGAATTATTTCTGTTTTCTAAGAAAAAAAATTGACTAAAGTGCCAGAGGATATTTGGCACCATTTCTTACTGTCCCACCAACACTCATTTAGTTGAGCCAGATGACAAGTAGGAAGTGAAAAGAAAAATACCAGAAATGCATGGTCATGAAAGTGTGCATGGCAAGAGGGCACAAGTGTGTTCTAAGATGCTAATGGATCCCTAGGAGAGAAGAAAGATAGGCGGGGATGATCACTCCAACGAAGAAATTGTGACGTTGGGAATAGACTGGCACACAGCAGAAAGCCTCACTCCATTTCCCAGGCTGCCTTTGGACCTCTAGAGCTGATGAAATGCACTGGGCAGATATCAGGAAACTATCCATCTACCTGCTACTGCTAACAAGATCATAGAGTCTGGGTATTTCTCTGCCTGGAGTCCATTTTCCTATCTTTGTGGGAGAAAGAGCAACCTCAGAAATGCTGGAAGCAAGTGTCCAATCTTGGCTTCCTGGTAGCTGGATCGAGGCTTCTCGAGAAGTTTCCTGAATGAAGCCGGCATTGCTGTCTTGAACTCTCTCCCAGACGCTTCTCCAGCATCTGGCAGTCATCCAAGTAGGCCCAGCCAGCTGCTCCAACCTCTACATGGCTTTGTAAGCATCCATTCCTTTAATTAACATCTCTTTCGTGTTGAATATCTTTGCTAGTTTCTTTCTTTACTAACCTTGACTAATATAGAATAAAAATCTAAAACTCAATAGACATCTATATGTAAATTAAAATATGATTAAGTTTTTAATGATATTAAAAACAACAAACAGCCGGGTGGTGGTGGCACACGCCTTTGATCCCAACACTCAGGAGGCAGAGGCAGGCGGATCTCTGTGAGTTTCAGACCAGCCTGGTCTACAAAGCAAGTTCCAGGAAAGGCACAAAGCTACACAGAGAAACCCTGTCTCAAAATAAAACAACAACAACAAAACAATATTTCAGTGAAGAGCACAAAATGATTTTGTGTGTGTTCTTACCCTCTGCAAAAATGTGTTTATTATAGTCTTTCAAAGGTACATTTCATTGTGTTTTTGTTGTTGTTTCCGTTTTTTGTGACAGGGTTTCTGTGTAGCCCTGGCTGTCCTAGAACTCATTTTGTAGACTAGGCTGGCTTTGAACTCAGAGATCCGCCTGCCTCTGCCTCCTGAGTGCTGAGATTAAAGGCATGTGCCACCTCTCCCGAATTTCATTTTTATTAAGAATTCAAAGAATCCGAATTTCATTTTTATTAAGAATTCAAAGAATCAACTCTATTTAATATTTAAATTAAATTTCCAGACAAAATTAGGCTTATTAGGATTTATATTAAATTTGTTTTTGTTTTGACAACAGTACTAATTCACTAATTTATTAACAACATATTTCAATTTTTTTTTTTTTTGTTTGCTTCTCTGTTGGTTTTTATTAACCATTCTGACCAAAAGCAACTTGGGGAGAAACGGGTTTTTTTGGCTTACAAGTTACAGTCCCTCATTAAGGAAAGCCATGGAAGGACTCAAGGCAGCAGCATAGAGGCATGCACTGAAGCAGAGGAGGAATTCCACTTACTGACTGGCTCAGCTTGCTGTGTGTGTGAGAGGCAGAGCTCTGGATGCCCTGGAACTCACCAGGCTGGCCTCGAACTCACAGAGATCCGCCAGCCTCTGCCTCCCCAGTGCTGAGATTAAAGGTGTGAACCACCACATCCCTCCAAATTTCTTTCTTTTATGTCCCAGGACCACCAGCTCAGGGATGGCATTGTCCACAGTAGGCTGGGCTTTCCCCCATCGATCGTTAATAAGACATGCCCATCAGCCAGTCTGATGGAGACAATTCCTCAGCTGAAGTTCCCTCTTCCCCCTGAGTAGCTTGTGTCAAGCTGATAAAAACTAACCAGCATGTTTTGGTTTGGTTTGGTTTGGTTAGGTCTCGTTTGGTTTGATTAGGTTTGGTTTGGTTTGGTTTGGTTTTGTGATGCCGAAGGGGGATGGCCATTGTTTACTTCAGTTTTCATACATATTTGCTGACCATATAAAATAGTCCCCCTAAAAGGATTGAAAACAAAAAAACTAAGTATTATCAGTTTCTAGATACTATAAACTGATCAGTGGGAACACATTTCTGTACTGCTCACTTCTGCTTACTGAAGTAGTACACCCTAGGAAACTGAATTTTCCAATTTCTATTCTTTAGTCATCCAGAGAAGAGATCCAGACTGGAGAATTTTTGTTTAGCAGAGTGTGGTAAAAGGTTTTTTCAACTTTCAAAAGCATTTTCAACAAAATCAAGTCTAAACAGTGAGGAGATGTATCTGTTCTCTTAAAGCGGAGGAAGTTTGGGGTTTGCGAGGAACAGATGAGAACCGTCCTGGAGAGAGTGGACAGAGCAATGCAAGTGTACCAGAGCAATGAGAAGGAGCTACAGCGATGGCCAGGGAACCCCTGCGCAGGAAGACCTACTGTGAGCACCCCAACACTGGCAGGAGGAGTGGAAGAGGAAACCCAGGAAAGAAAGATGGAAAAGAACTGATTACAGAGGAAGAAAAATAGAAGGCTGTGAGGGGTTCCGAGGAAAGGAAAAGGTAGCCTGTGTTCTTGGATTTCAATACCATGTGTGCTCTTGTGATTTTTCCCTGGCCCTCTGAGGTTCTATAATGAGGGCCTTTGACAAAACAA